>NW_027515265.1:0-86771 GCF_048772815.1 Callospermophilus lateralis | reverse complement strand
ATGGAAACCTAAATATAAAAACTGCTACTGTAGATGAAGGCTTCAACCTAGAATAACATAATTTGGTGAGCCAAGTGGGAAATGGGTACTGATCATTAGCACCAAGTATCATCAATATTGGGTGAAAAAATATTTGCTGGTATTTCGGAAACTCGTTATTTCTTAGAAGCTTGGCAACCCCTCTCAATGAAAGTGCTTTTCCACAGTCCTAAGCCTAGGGCTACTTGAAGAGGAAACAAACCATAGAGACAAAAGTGAGAACTCCTTTATATTGTCAAGTTTCAAAGAGCTGCTACAAACCATGTTGGATTTAGAGTTCCAAATTCATCTATCTATATAGGAGAGAATGGAGTGAAACCTGAAAATAAAAACTGCTACTGTAAATGAAGGCTTCAACCTAGCAAAACAAAATTTGGTGAGCCAAGTGGAATTTGTGTACTGATCATTACCACCACGTATCATCAAGATTGGGTGAAAAAATATTTGCTGGTATCTCGGAATCCCGTAATTTCTTGGATGCTTGGCAACCCCTTTAAATGAAAGTGCTTTTCCACAGTCTCTGCTTAGGGCTACTTGAAGAGGAAACAAACCATAGAGACAAAAGGGAGAACTCCTTTATTTTGTCAAGTTTCAAAGAGCTACTACAAACCATGTTGGATTTAGAGTTCCAATTTCATCTACCTATATAGAAGAGAACAGAGGGTAACCTAAATAAAAAACTGCTACTGTAGAAGAACGCTTTAACCTAGAGGATCAAAATTTGATGAGCCAAGTGGGATTTGTGTACTGATCGTTACCACCATGTATCATCAAGATTGGGTGAAAAAATATTTCCTGGTATTACGGAAACTCGTAATTTCTTAGAAGCTTGGCATCCCTCTCAATGATAGTGCTTTTCCACAGTCTGTGCCTAGGGCTACTTGAAGAGGAAACAAACCATAGAGACATAACTGAGAACTCCTGTATTTTGTCAAGTTTCAAAGAGCTACTACAAACCATGTTGGATTTAGAGTTCCAAATTCAACTATCTATATAGGAGAGAACAGAGTGAAACCTGAAAATAAAAACTGCTACTGTAGACGAATGCTTCAACCTAGAGGAACAAAATTTGGTCAGCCAAGTGGGATTTGTGTACTGATCATTACCACCATGTATCATCAAGATTGGGTGAAAAAATATTTGCTGGTATTTCGGAAACTCGTAATTTCTTAGAAGCTTGGCAACCCCTCTCAATGAAAGTGCTTTTCCACAGTCTGTGCCTAGGACTACTTGAAGAGGAAACAAACCATAGAGACAAAACTGAGAACTCCTTTATTTTGTCAAGTTTCAAAGAGCTACTACAAACCATGTTGGATTTATAGTTAAAATTCATCTATTTATATATTAGAGAACAGAGGGAAACCTAAATATAAAACTGCTACTGTAGACGAACGCTTCAACCTAGAAGAACAAATTTGGTGAGCCAAGTAGATTTGTGTACTGATCATTTGCACCAAGTATCATCATGATTGGGTGAAAAAATATTTACTGGTATTTCGGAAACTCGTTATTTCTTAGAAGCTTGCAACCCTCCCAATGATAGTGCTTTTCCACAGTGTGTGCCTAGGGCTCCTTGAGGATTAAACAAACCATAGAGACAAAACTAAGAACTCCTTTATTTTGTCAAGTTTCAAAGAGCTACTACATACCATGTTGGATTTAGAGTTCCAAATTCATCTATCTATATAGGAGAGATCAGAGGGAAACCTAAATATAAAAACTGCCTCTGTAGACGAACGCTTCCACCTTGAAGAACAAAATTTAGTGAGTAAAGTGGGATTTGTGTAAAGATCATTACCACCAAGTATCATCAAGATTGGGTGAAAAAATATTTGCTGGTATTTCGGAAACTCGTTATTTCTTGGAAGCTTGGCCAAACTTTCAATGAAAGTGCTTTTCGCGAGTCTGTGCCTAGGGCTGCATAAAGAGGAAACAAACCAAAAAGACAAAACTGAGAACTCCTTTATTTTGTCAAGTTTCAAAGAGCTACTAGAAACAATGTTGGATTTAGAATTCCAAATTCATATATCTATATAGGAGAGAACCGAGTGAAACCTAAATATAAAAACTGCTACTGTAGACGAACGCCTCAACCTAGAAGAACAAAATCTGGTGAGCCAAGTGGGATTTGTGTACTGATCATTACCACCAAGTATCATCAAGATTGGGTGAAAAAATATTTGCTGGTATTTCGGAAAATCGTTATTTCTTAGAAGCTTGGCAACCCCTCCCAATGATAGTGCTTTTCCACAGTCTGTGCCTAGGGCTCCTTGAAGATCAAACAAACCATAGAGACAAAACTGAGAACTCCTTTATTTTGTCAAGTTTCAAAGAGCTACTACAAACCATGTTTCATTTAGAGTTCCAAATTCATCTATCTATATAGGAGAGAACAGAGGGAAACCTAAATATAAAAACTGCTACTGTAGACGAAAGCTTCAAACTAGAAGAACAAAATTTGCTGAGCCAAGTGGAATTTGTGTACTGATCATTACCACCAAGTATCATCAAGTTTGGGTGGAAAAATATTTGCTGGTATTTCGGAAACTCATTATTTCTTAGAAGCTTGCAACCCATCTCAATGAAAGTGCTTTTCCACAGTCTGTGCCTAGGGCTACTTGAAGAGGAAACAAACCATGGAGACAAAACTGAGACCTCCCTTATTTTGTCAAGTTTCAAAGAGCTACTACAAACCATGTTGGATTTAGAGTTCCAAATTAATCTACCTATATACTAGAGAACAGAAGGAAACCTAAATATAAAATCTGCTACTGTAGACGATCGCTTCAACCTAGAAAAATAAAATTTGGTGAGCCATGTGGGAAATGTGTACTGATCATTAGCACCAAGTATCATCAAGATTGGGTGAAAAAATATTTGCTGATATTTCGGAAACTCGTTATTTCTTAGAAGATTTGCAACCCCTCTCAATGAAATTGCTTTTCCACAGTCTGTGCCTAGGGCTACTTGAAGAGGAAACAAACCATAGAGACAAAACTGGGAACTCCTTTATTTTGTCAAGTTTCAAAAAGCTACTACAAACCATGTTGGATTTAGAGTTCCAAATTCAACTATCTATGTAGGAGAGAACAGAGGGAAACCTAAATATAAAAACTTCTACTGTACATGAACACTTCCACCTAGAAGAACAAAATTTGGTGAGCCAAATGGGATTTTTATATTGATCATTACCCCAAGTATCATCAAGATTGGGTGAAAAAATATTTGCTGGGTATTTCGGATACACGTTATTTCTTAGAAACTTGCAACCCCTCTCAATGAAAGTGCTTTTCCACAGTCTGTGCCTAGGGCTCCTTGAAGATTAAACAAACCATCGAAAAAAACTGAGAACTACTTTATTTTGTCAAGTTTCAAAGAGCTACTACAAACCATGTTGGATTTAGAGTTCCAAATTCATGTATCTATATAGGAGAGAACAGAGTGAAACCTAAATATAAAGACTGCTACTGTTCACGAACGCTTCCACCTAGAAGAACAAAATGTGGTGTGCCAAGTGGGATTTGTATACTGATCTTTACCACCAAGTATCATCAAGATTGGGTGAAAAAATATTTGCTGGTGTTTCGGAAACTCGTTATTTCTTAGAAGTTTGGAAACCCCTCTCAATGAAAGTGCTTTTCCACATTCTGTCGCTGGGCTCCTTGAACATTAAAAAAACCATAGAGACAAAACAAAGAACTCCTTTATTTTGTCAAGTTTCAAAGAGCTACTAGAAACCATGTTTTATTTAGAGTTCCAAATTCATTTATCTATATAGGAGAGAACAGAGGGAAACCTAAATATAAAAACTGCTACTGTAGACGAAAGCTTCAAACTAGAAGAACAAAATTTGGTGAGCCAAGTGGGATTTGTGTACTGATCATTACCACCAAGTATCATCAAGTTTGGGTGAAAACATATTTGCTGGTATTTCGGAAACTCGTTATTTCTTAGATCCTTTGCAACCCATCTCAATGAAAGTGCTTTTCCACAGTCTGTGCCAGGGCTACTTGAAGAGGAAACAAACCATAGAGACAAAACTGAGAACTCCTTTATTTTGTTTAGTTTCAATGAGCTACTAAAAGCTATGTTGGATTTAGAGTTCCAAATTCATCCATCTATATATGAGAGAACAGATGGAAACCTAAATATAAAAACTGCTACTGTAGACGAACGCTTCAACCTAGAAGAACAAAATTTGGTGAGCCAAGTGGGAAATGTGTACTGATCATTAGCACCAAGTATCACCAAGATTGGGTGAAAAAATGTTTGCTGGTATTTCGGAAACTCGTTATTTCTTAGAAGTTTGGCAACCCCTCTCAAAGTGCTTTTCCACAGTCTCTGCCAAGGGCTACTTGAAGAGGAAACAAACCATAGAGACAAAAATGAGAACTCCTTTATTTTTTCAAGTTTCAACGAGCTACTACAAACCATGTTGGATTTAGAGTTCCAAATTCAACTATCTATATATGAGAGAACCGAGTGAAACCTAAATATAAAAACTGCTTCTGTAGATGAACGCTTCAACCTAGAAGAACAAAATTTGTTGAGCCAAGTGTGATTTGTGTACTGATCATTAGCAATAAGTATTATCAAGATTGGGTGAAAAAATATTTGCTGGTATTTCGGAAAATCGTTATTTCTTAGAAGCTTGGCAGACCATCTCAATGAAAGTGCTTTTCCACAGTGTGTGCCTAGGGCTACTTGAAGAGGAAACAAACCATAGAGACAAAACTGAGAACTCCTTTATTTTGTCATATTTCAAAGAGCTACTACAAACCATGTTGGATTTAGAGTTCCAAATTCATCTAACTATATAGGAGAGAACAGAGGGAAACCTAAATATAAAAACTGCTACTGTTCACGAACGCTTCCACCTAGAAGAACAAAATGTGGTGTGCCAAGTGGGATTTGTATACTGATCTTTACCACCAAGTATCATCAAGATTGGGTGAAAAAATATTTGCTGGTGTTTCGGAAACTCGTTATTTCTTAGAAGTTTGGAAACCCCTCTCAATGAAAGTGCTTTTCCACATTCTGTCGCTGGGCTCCTTGAACATTAAACAAACCATAGAGACAAAACAAAGAACTCCTTTATTTTGTCAAGTTTCAAAGAGCTACTAGAAACCATGTTTTATTTAGAGTTCCAAATTCATTTATCTATATAGGAGAGAACAGAGGGAAACCTAAATATAAAAACTGCTACTGTAGACGAAAGCTTCAAACTAGAAGAACAAAATTTGGTGAGCCAAGTGGGATTTGTGTACTGATCATTACCACCAAGTATCATCAAGTTTGGGTGAAAAAATATTTGCTGGTATTTCGGAAACTCGTTATTTCTTAGATCCTTTGCAACCCATCTCAATGAAAGTGCTTTTCCACAGTCTGTGCCAGGGCTACTTGAAGAGGAAACAAACCATAGAGACAAAACTGAGAACTCCTTTATTTTGTCAAGTTTCAATGAGCTACTAAAAGCTATGTTGGATTTAGAGTTCCAAATTCATCCATCTATATATGAGAGAACAGATGGAAACCTAAATATAAAAACTGCTACTGTAGACGAACGCTTCAACCTAGAAGAACAAAATTTAGTGAGCCAAGTGGGAAATGTGTACTGATCATTAGCACCAAGTATCACCAAGATTGGGTGAAAAAATGTTTGCTGGTATTTCGGAAACTCGATATTTCTTAGAAGTTTGGCAACCCCTCTCAAAGTGCTTTTCCACAGTCTCTGCCTAGGGCTACTTGAAGAGGAAACAAACCATAGAGAAAAAAATGAGAACTCCTTTATTTTTTCAAGTTTCAACGAGCTACTACAAACCATGTTGGATTTAGAGTTCCAAATTCAACTATCTATATATGAGAGAACCGAGTGAAACCTAAATATAAAAACTGCTTCTGTAGACGAACGCTTCAACCTAGAAGAACAAAATTTGGTGAGCCAAGTGGGATTTGTGTACTGATCATTACCACCAAGTATCATCAAGATTGGGTGAAAAAATATTTGCTGGTATTTCGGAAAATCGTTATTTCTTAGAAGCTTGGCAACCATTCCCAATGATAGTGCTTTTCCACAGTCTGTGCCTAAGGCTCCTTGAAGATTAAACAAACCATAGAGACAAAACTGAGAACTTTTTTATTTTGTCAAGTTTCAAAGAGCTACTACAAACCATGTTTTATTTAGAGTTCCAAATTCATCTATCTATATAGGAGAGAACAGAGGGAAACCTAAATATAAAAACTGCTACTGTAGACGAAAGCTTCAAACTAGAAGAACAAAATTTGTTGAGCCAAGTGGGATTTGTGTACTGATCATTATCACCAAGTATCATCAAGTTTGGGTGAAAAAATATTTGCTGGTATTTCGGAAACTAGTTATTTCTTAGAAGCTTGGCAACCCATCTCAATGAAAGTGCTTTTCCACAGTCTGTGCCTAGGGCTACTTGAAGAGGAAACAAACCATGGAGACAAAACTGAGAACTCCTTTATTTTGTCAAGTTTCAAAGAGGTACTACAAACCATGTTTTATTTAGAGTTCCAAATTCATCTATCTATATAGGAGAGAACAGAGGGAAACCTAAATATAAAAACTGCTACTGTAGACGAAAGCTTCAAACTAGAAGAACAAAATTTGTTGAGCCAAGTGGAATTTGTGTACTGATCATTACCACCAAGTATCATCAAGTTTGGGTGAAAAAATATTTGCTGGTATTTCGGAAACTCGTTATTTCTTAGAAAACTTGGCAACCCATCTCAATGAAAGTGCTTTTCCACAGTCTGTGCCTAGGGCTACTTGAAGAGGAAACAAACCATGGAGACAAAACTGAGACCTCCTTTATTTTGTCAAGTTTCAAAGAGCTACTACAAACCATGTTGGATTTAGAGTTCCAAATTAATCTACCTATATAGGAGAGAACAGAGGGAAACCTAAATATAAAAACTGCTACTGTAGACGATCGCTTCAACCTAGAAGAACAAAATTTGGTGAGCGAATTGGGAAATGTGTACTGATCATTAGCACCAAGTATCATCAAGATTGGGTGAAAAAATATTTGCTGATATTTCGGAAACTCGTTATTTCTTAGAAGATTGGCAACCCCTCTCAATGAAATTGCTTTTCCACAGTCTGTGCCTAGGGCTACTTGAAGAGGAAACAAACCATAGAGACAAAACTGGGAACTCCTTTATTTTGTCAAGTTTCAAAAAGCTACTACAAGCCATGTTGGATTTAGAGTTCCAAATTCATCTATCTATATAGGAGAGAACAGAGGGAAACCTAAATATAAAAACTTCTACTGTACACGAACGCTTCCACCTAGAAGAACAAAATTTGGTGAGCCAAGTGGGATTTTTATATTGATCATTACCCCAAGTATCATCAAGATTGGGTGAAAAAATATTTGCTGGTATTTCGGATACACGTTATTTCTTAGAAACTTGCAACCCCTCTCAATGAAAGTGCTTTTCCACAGTCTGTGCCTAGGGCTCCTTGAAGATTAAACAAACCATAAAGACAAAACTGAGAACTACTTTATTTTGTCAAGTTTCAAGGAGCTACTACAAACCATGTTGGATTTAGAGTTCCAAATTCATGTATCTATATAGGAGAGAACAGAGGGAAACCTAAATATAAAAACTGCTACTGTAGACGAAGCTTCAAACTGGAAGAACAAAATTTGGTGAGCTAAGTGGAATTTGTGTACTGATCATTAGCATCAAGTATCATTAAGTTTGGGTGAAAAAATATTTGCTGGTATTTCGTAAAATCGTTATTTCTTAGAAGCTTTGCAACCCATCTCAATGAAAGTGCTTTTCCACAGTCTGTGCCTAGGGCTACTTGAAGAGGAAACAAACCATAGAGACAAAACTGAGAACTCCTTTATTTTGTTTAGTTTCAAAGAGCTACTAAAAGCTATGTTGGATTTAGAGTTCCAAATTCATCCATCTATATAGGAGAGAACAGATGGAAACCTAAATATAAAAACTGCTACTGTAGACGAACGTTTCAACATAGAAGAACAAAATTTGGTGAGCCAAGTGGGAAATGTGTACTGATCATTAGCACCAAGTATCATCAAGATTGGGTGAAAAAATATTTGCTGGTATTTTGGAAAGTCGTTATTTCTTAGAAGCTTGGCAACCCCTCTCAATGAAAGTGCTTTTCCACAGTTGCTGCATAGGGTTACTTGAAGAGGAAACAAACCATAGAGACAAAACTGAGAACTCCTTTATTTTGTCAAGTCTCAAAGAGCTTCTACAAACCATGTTGGATTTAGAGTTCCAAATTCAACTATCTATATATGAGAGAACCGAGTGAAACCTAAATATAAAAACTGCTACTGTAGACGAACGCTTCAACCTAGAAGAACAAAATTTGGTGAGCCAATTGGGATTTGTGTATTGATCATTAACACCAAGTATCATCAAGATTGGGTGAAAAAATATTTGCTGGTATTTCGGAAACTCATAATTTCTTTGAAGCTTGGCAACACCTTTCAATGAAAGTGCTTTTCCACAGTCTGTGCCTCGAGCTACTTGAAGAGGAAACAAACATAGAGACAAAACTGAGAACTACTTTTTTTTTGTCAAGTTTCAAAGAGCTACTACAAACCATGTTGGATTTATAGTTCCAAATTCATCTATCTATATAGGAGAGAACAGAAGGAAACCTAAATATAAAAACTGCTACTGTAGACGAAAGCTTCAAACTAGAAGAACAAAATTTGCTGAGCCAAGTGGAATTTGTGTACTGATCATTACCACCAAGTATCAACAAGTTTGGGTGAAAAATATTTGCTGGTATTTCGGTAACTCGTTATTTCTTAGAAGCTTGGCAACCCATCTCAATGAAAGTGCTTTTCCACAGTCTGTGCCTAGGCTACTTGAAGAGGAAACAAACCATGGAGACAAAACTGAGAACTCCTTTGTTGTGTTAAGTTTCAAAGAGCTACTAAAAGCTATGTTGGATTTAGAGTTCCAAATTCATCCATATATATAGGAGAGATCAGATGGAAACCTAAATATAAAAACTGCTACTGTAGACGAACGCTTAAACCTAGAAGAACAAAATTTGGTGAGCCAAGTGGGAAATGTGTACTGATCATTAGCACCAAGTATCATCAATATTGGGTGAAAAAATATTTGCTGGTATTTCGGAAACTCGTTATTTCTTAGAAGTTGCAACCCCGCTCAATGAAAGTGCTTTTCCATAGTCTCTGCCTAGGGCTACTTGAAGGAGGAAACAAACCATAGCGACAAAACTGAGAACGCTTTATTTTGTCAATTCTCAAAGAGCTTCTACAAACCATGTTGGATTTAGAGTTCCAAATTCAACTATCTATATATGAGTGAACCGAGTGAAACCTAAAATAAAAACTGCTACTGTAGACGAACGCTTCAACCTAGAAGAACAAAATTTGGTGAGCGAAGTGGGATTTGTGTACTGATCATTACCACCAAGTATCATCAAGATTGGGTGAAAAAATATTTGCTGGTATTTCCTAAACTCGTTATTTCTTAGAAGCTTGGCAACCCCTCTCAATGAAAGTGCTATTCCACAGTCTGTGCCTAGGGCGACTTGAAGATTAAACAAACCATAGAGACAAAACTGAGAACTCCTTTATTTTGTCAAGTTTCAAAGAGCTACTACAAACCATGTTGGATTTAGAGTTCCAAAATTCATCTATCTATATAGGAGAGAACAGAGGGAACCTAAATATAAAAACTGCTACTGTAGACGAAAGCTTCAAACTAGAACAAAATTTGCTGAGCCAAGTGGAATTTGTGTACTGATCATTACCACCAAGTATCATCAAGTTTGGGTGAAAAAATATTTGCTGGTATTTCGGAAACTCGTTATTTCTTAGAAAACTTGGCAACCCATCTCAATGAAAGTGCTTTTCCACAGTCTGTGCCTAGGGCTACTTGAAGAGGAAACAAACCATGGAGACAAAACTGAGACCTCCTTTATTTTGTCAAGTTTCAAAGAGCTACTACAAACCATGTTGGATTTAGAGTTCCAAATTAATCTACCTATATAGGAGAGAACAGAGGGAAACCTAAATATAAAAACTGCTACTGTAGACGATCGCTTCAACCTAGGAAGAACAAAATTTGGTGAGCCAATTGGGAAATGTGTACTGATCATTAGCACCAAGTATCATCAAGATTGGGTGAAAAAATATTTGCTGGTATTTCGGAAACTCGTTATTTCTTAAAAGATTGGCAACCCCTCTCAATGAAATTGCTTTTCCACAGTCTGTGCCTAGGGCTACTTGAAGAGGAAACAAACCATAGAGACAAAACTGGGAACTCCTTTATTTTGTCAAGTTTCAAAAAGCTACTACAAGCCATGTTGGATTTAGAGTTCCAAATTCATCTATCTATATAGGAGAGAACAGAGGGAAACCTAAATATAAAAACTTCTACTGTACACGAACGCTTTCACCTAGAAGAACAAAATTTGGTGAGCCAAGTGGGATTTTTATATTGATCATTACCCAAGTATCATCAAGATTGGGTGAAAAAATATTTGCTGGTATTTCGGATGCACGTTATTTCTTAGAATCTTGCAACCCCTCTCAATGAAAGTGCTTTTCCACAGTCTGTGCCTAGGGCTCCTTGAAGATTAAACAAACCATAAAGACAAAACTGAAAACTACTTTATTTTGTCAAGTTTCAAAGAGGTACTACAACCATGTTGGATTTAGAGTTCCAAATTCATGTATCTATATAGGAGAGAACAGAGGGAAACCTAAATATAAAAAAAGCTACTGTTCACGAACGCTTCCACCTAGAAGAACAAAATGTGGTGTGCCAAGTGGGATTTGTATACTGATCATTACCACCAAGTATCATCAAGATTGGGTGAAAAAATATTTGCTGGTATTTCGGAAACTCGTTATTTCTTAGAAGATTGGCAAACCCTCTCAATGAAATTGCTTTTCCACAGTCTGTGCCTAGGTCTACTTGAAGAGGAAACAAACCATAGAGACAAACTGGGAACTCCTTTATTTTGTCAAGTTTCAAAAGCTACTACAAACCATGTTGGATTAGGAGTTCCAAATTAATCTATCTATATAGGAGAGAACAGAGGAAACCTAAATATAAAAACTTCTACTGTACACGAACGCTTCCCACCTAGAAGAATAAAATTTGGGTGAGCCAAGTGGGATTTTTATATTGATCATTACCCCAAGTATCATCAAGATTGGGTGAAAAAATATTTGCTGGTATTTCGGATACACGTTATTTCTTAGAAACTTGCAACCCCTCTCAATGAAAGTGCTTTTCCACAGTCTGTGCCTAGGGCTCCTTGAAGATTAAACAAACCATAGAGACAAAACTGAGAACTACTTTATTTTGTCAAGTTTCAAGGACCTACTACAAACCATGTTGGATTTAGAGTTCCAAATTCATGTATCTATATAGGAGAGAACAGAGGGAAACCTAAATATAAAAACTGCTACTGTAGACGAAGCTTCAAACTGGAAGAACAAAATTTGGTGAGCTAAGTGGAATTTGTGTACTGATCATTAGCATCAAGTATCATTAAGTTTGGGTGAAAAAATATTTGCTGGTATTTCGTAAAATCGTTATTTCTTAGAAGCTTTGCAACCCATCTCAATGAAAGTGCTTTTCCACAGTCTGTGCCTAGGGCTACTTGAAGAGGAAACAAACCATAGAGACAAAACTGAGAACTCCTTTATTTTGTTTAGTTTCAAAGAGCTACTAAAAGCTATGTTGGATTTAGAGTTCCAAATTCATCTATCTATATAGGAGAGAAAAGAGGGAAACCTAAATATAAAAACTGCTACAGTAGAAGAAGCTTCAAACTAGAAGAACAAAATTTGGTGAGCTAAGTGGAATTTGTGTACTGATCATTAGCACCAAGTATCATTTTTTTGGGTGAAAAAATATTTGCTGGTATTTGGTAAAATCGTTATTTCTTAGAAGCTTTGCAACCCATCTCAATAAAAGTGCTTTTCCACAGTCTGTGCTTAGGGCTACTTGAAGAGGAAACAAACCATGGAGACAAAACTGGGAACACTTTTATTTTGTCAAGTTTCAAAGAGCTACTACAAACCATGTTGGATTTAGAGCTCCAAATTAATCTACCTATATAGGAGAGAACAGAGGGAAACCTAAATATAAAAACTGCTACTGTAGATGAACGCTTCAACCTAGAAGAACAAACTTTGGTGAGACAACTGGGATTTGTGTACTGATCATTAGCAACAGGTATCATCAAGATAGGGTGAAAAAATATTTGCTGGTATTTCGGAAACTCATTATTTCTGAGAAGCTTGGCAACCCCTCTCAATGAAAGTGCTTTTCCACAGTCTGTGCCTATGGCTACTTGAAGAGGAAACAAACCATAGAGACAAAACTGAGAACTCCTTTATTTTGTCAAGTTTCAAAGAGCTACTAAAAGCTATGTTGGATTTAGAGTTCCAAATTCATCCATCTATATAGGAGAGAACAGATGGAAACCTAAATATAAAAACTGCTACTGTAGACGAACGCTTCAACCTAGAAGAACAAAATTTGGTGAGCCAAGTGGGAAATGTGTACTGATCATTAGCACCAAGTATCATCAAGATTGGGTGAAAAAATATTTGCTGGTATTTCGGAAACTCGTTATTTCTTAGAAGCTTGAAACCCCTCTCAATGAAAGTGCTTTTCCACAGTCTCTGCCTAGGGCTACTTGAAGAGGAAACAAAGCATAGCGACAAAACTGAGAACTCCTTTATTTTGTCAAGTGTCAAAGAGCTTCTACAAACCATGTTGGATTTAGAGTTCCAAATTCAACTATCTATATATGAGAGAACCGAGTGAAACCTAAATATAAAAACTGCTACTGTAGACGAACGCTTCAACCTAGAAGAACAAAATTTGGTGAGCCAAGTGGGATTTGTGTACTGATCATTACCACCAAGTATCATCAAGATTGGGTGAAAAAATATTTGCTGGTATTTCCGAAACTCGTTATTTCTTAGAAGCTTGGCAACCCCTCTCAATGAAAGTGCTATTCCACAGTCTGTGCCTAGGGCGACTTGAAGATTAAACAAACCATAGAGACAAAACTGAGAACTACTTTATTTTGTCAAGTTTCAAAGAGCTACTACAAACCATGTTGGATTTAGAGTTCCAAATTAATCTACCTATATAGGAGAGAACAGAGGGAAACCTAAATATAAAAACTGCTACTGTAGACGAACGCTTCAACCTAGAAGAACAAAATTTGGTGAGCCAAGTGGGATTTGTGTATTGATCATTAACACCAAGTATCATCAAGATTGGGTGAAAAAATATTTGCTGGTATTTCGGAAACTCATAATTTCTTTGAAGCTTGGCAACACCTTTCAATGAAAGTGCTTTTCCACAGTCTGTGCCTCGAGCTACATGAAGAGGAAACAAACCATAGAGACAAAACTGAGAACTCCTTTTTTTGTCAAGTTTCAAAGAGCTACTACAAACCATGTTGGATTTATAGTTCCAAATTCATCTATCTATATAGGAGAGAACAGAAGGAAACCTAAATATAAAAACTGCTACTGTAGACGAAAGCTTCAAACTAGAAGAACAAAATTTGCTGAGCCAAGTGGAATTTGTGTACTGATCATTACCACCAAGTATCAACAAGTTTGGGTGAAAAAATATTTGCTGGTATTTCGGAAACTCGTTATTTCTTAGAAGCTTGGCAACCCATCTAAATGAAAGTGCTTTTCCACAGTCTGTGCCTAGGGCTACTTGAAGAGGAAACAAACCATGGAGACAAAACTGAGAACTCCTTTATTTTGTTAAGTTTCAAAGAGCTACTAAAAGCTATGTTGGATTTAGAGTTCCAAATTCATCCATATATATAGGAGAGATCAGATGGAAACCTAAATATAAAAACTGCTACTGTAGACGAACGCTTCAACCTAGAAGAACAAAATTTGGTGAGCCAAGTGGGAAATGTGTACTGATCATTAGCACCAAGTATCATCAATATTGGGTGAAAAAATATTTGCTGGTATTTCGGAAACTCGTTATTTCTTAGAATCTTGGCAACCCCTCTCAATGAAAGTGCTTTTCCACCGTCTGTGCCTAGGGCTACTTGAAGAGGCAACAAACCATAGAGACAAAACTGAGAACTCCTTTATTTTGTCAAGTGTCAAAGAGCTTCTACAAACCATGTTGGATTTAGAGTTCCAAATTCAACTATCTATATATGAGAGAACCGAGTGAAACCTAAATATAAAAACTGCTACTGTAGACGAACGCTTCAACATAGAAGAACAAAATTTGGTGAGCCATGTGGGATTTGTGTACTGATCATTACCACCAAGTATCATCAAGATTGGGTGAAAAAATATTTGCTGGTATTTCCGAAACTCGTTATTTCTTAGCAGCTTGGCAACCCCTCTCAATGAAAGTGCTATTCCACAGTCTGTGCCTAGGGCGACTTGAAGATTAAACAAACCATAGAGACAAAACTGAGAACTCCTTTATTTTGTCAAGTTTCAAAGAGCTACTACAAACCATGTTGGATTTAGAGTTCCAAATTCATCTATCTATATAGGAGAGAAAAGAGGGAAACCTAAATATAAAAACTGCTACAGTAGAAGAAGCTTCAAACTAGAAGAACAAAATTTGGTGAGCTAAGTGGAATTTGTGTACTGATCATTAGCACCAAGTATCATTTTTTTGGGTGAAAAAATATTTGCTGGTATTTGGTAAAATCGTTATTTCTTAGAAGCTTTGCAACCCATCTCAATGAAAGTGCTTTTCCACAGTCTGTGCTTAGGGCTACTTGAAGAGGAAACAAACCATGGAGACAAAACTGGGAACACTTTTATTTTGTCAAGTTTCAAAGAGCTACTACAAACCATGTTGGATTTAGAGCTCCAAATTAATCTACCTATATAGGAGAGAACAGAGGGAAACCTAAATATAAAAACTGCTACTGTAGATGAACGCTTCAACCTAGAAGAACAAACTTTGGTGAGACAACTGGGATTTGTGTACTGATCATTAGCAACAGGTATCATCAAGATAGGGTGAAAAAATATTTGCTGGTATTTCGGAAACTCATTATTTCTGAGAAGCTTGGCAACCCCTCTCAATGAAAGTGCTTTTCCACAGTCTGTGCCTATGGCTACTTGAAGAGGAAACAAACCATAGAGACAAAACTGAGAACTCCTTTATTTTGTCAAGTTTCAAAGAGCTACTAAAAGCTATGTTGGATTTAGAGTTCCAAATTCATCCATCTATATAGGAGAGAACAGATGGAAACCTAAATATAAAAACTGCTACTGGAGACGAACGCTTCAACCTAGAAGAACAAAATTTGGTGAGCCAAGTGGGAAATGTGTACTGATCATTAGCACCAAGTATCATCAAGATTGGGTGAAAAAATATTTGCTGGTATTTCGGAAACTCGTTATTTCTTAGAAGCTTGAAACCCCTCTCAATGAAAGTGCTTTTCCACAGTCTCTGCCTAGGGCTACTTGAAGAGGAAACAAAGCATAGCGACAAAACTGAGAACTCCTTTATTTTGTCAAGTCTCAAAGAGCTTCTACAAACCATGTTGGATTTAGAGTTCCAAATTCAACTATCTATATATGAGAGAACCGAGTGAAACCTAAATATAAAAACTGCTACTGTAGACGAACGCTTCAACCTAGAAGAACAAAATTTGGTGAGCCAAGTGGGATTTGTGTACTGATCATTACCACCAAGTATCATCAAGACTGGGTGAAAAAATATTTGCTGGTATTTCCGAAACTCGTTATTTCTTAGAAGCTTGGCAACCCCTCTCAATGAAAGTGCTATTCCACAGTCTGTGCCTAGGGCGACTTGAAGATTAAACAAACCATAGAGACAAAACTGAGAACTACTTTATTTTGTCAAGTTTCAAAGAGCTACTACAAACCATGTTGGATTTAGAGTTCCAAATTAATCTACCTATATAGGAGAGAACAGAGGGAAACCTAAATATAAAAACTGCTACTGTAGACGAACGCTTCAACCTAGAAGAACAAAATTTGGTGAGCCAAGTGGGATTTGTGTATTGATCATTAACACCAAGTATCATCAAGATTGGGTGAAAAAATATTTGCTGGTATTTCGGAAACTCATAATTTCTTTGAAGCTTGGCAACACCTTTCAATGAAAGTGCTTTTCCACAGTCTGTGCCTCGAGCTACATGAAGAGGAAACAAACCATAGAGACAAAACTGAGAACTCCTTTTTTTTGTCAAGTTTCAAAGAGCTACTACAAACCATGTTGGATTTATAGTTCCAAATTCATCTATCTATATAGGAGAGAACAGAAGGAAACCTAAATATAAAAACTGCTACTGTAGACGAAAGCTTCAAACTAGAAGAACAAAATTTGCTGAGCCAAGTGGAATTTGTGTACTGATCATTACCACCAAGTATCAACAAGTTTGGGTGAAAAAATATTTGCTGGTATTTCGGAAACTCGTTATTTCTTAGAAGCTTGGCAACCCATCTAAATGAAAGTGCTTTTCCACAGTCTGTGCCTAGGGCTACTTGAAGAGGAAACAAACCATGGAGACAAAACTGAGAACTCCTTTATTTTGTTAAGTTTCAAAGAGCTACTAAAAGCTATGTTGGATTTAGAGTTCCAAATTCATCCATATATATAGGAGAGATCAGATGGAAACCTAAATATAAAAACTGCTACTGTAGACGAACGCTTCAACCTAGAAGAACAAAATTTGGTGAGCCAAGTGGGAAATGTGTACTGATCATTAGCACCAAGTATCATCAATATTGGGTGAAAAAATATTTGCTGGTATTTCGGAAACTCGTTATTTCTTAGAAGCTTGGCAACCCCACTCAATGAAAGTGCTTTTCCATAGTCTCTGCCTAGGGCTACTTGAAGAGGAAACAAACCATAGCGACAAAACTGAGAACTCCTTTATTTTGTCAATTCTCAAAGAGCTTCTACAAACCATGTTGGATTTAGAGTTCCAAATTCAACTATCTATATAAGAGTGAACCGAGTGAAACCTAAAATAAAAACTGCTACTGTAGACGAACGCTTCAACCTAGAAGAACAAAATTTGGTGACCGAAGTGGGATTTGTGTACTGATCATTACCACCAAGTATCATCAAGATTGGGTGAAAAAATATTTGCTGGTATTTCCTAAACTCGTTATTTCTTAGAAGCTTGGCAACCCCTCTCAATGAAAGTGCTATTCCACAGTCTGTGCCTAGGGCGACTTGAAGATTAAACAAACCATAGAGACAAAACTGAGAACTCCTTTATTTTGTCAAGTTTCAAAGAGCTACTACAAACCATGTTGGATTTAGAGTTCCAAATTCATCTATCTATATAGGAGAGAAAAGAGGGAATCCTAAATATAAAAACTGCTACTGTAGACAATCGCTTGAACCTAGAAGAACAAAATTTTTCAGCCAAGTGGGATTTGTGTACCGATCATTACCATCAAGTATCATCACGATTGGGTGAAAAAATATTTGCTGGTATTTCGGAAACTCGTTATTTCTTGGAAGCTTGGCCACCCCTTTCAATGAAAGTGCTTTTCCACAGTCTGTGCCTCTAGCTACTTGAAGAGGAAACAAACCATAGAGACAAAACTGAGTGCTCCTTTATTTTGTCAAGTTTCAAAGAGCTACTAGTAACCATGTTGGATTTAGAGATCCAAATTCATTTTTCTATATAGGAGAGAACAGAGGGAAACCTAAATATAAAAACTGCTACTGTAGACGAACGCTTCAAACTAGAAGAATAAAATTTGGTGAGCCAAGTGGGATTTGTGTACCGATCATTTCCACCTAGTATCATCAAGATTGGGTGAAAAAATATTTGCTGGTATTTCGGAAACTCGTTATTTCATAGAAGCTTGGCAACCAATCTCAATGAAAGTGCTTTTCCACAGTGTGTGCCTAGGGCTACTTGAAGAGGAAACAAATCATAGAGACAAAACTGAGAACTCCTTTATTTTGTCATGTTTCAAAGAGCTACTACAAACCATGTTGGATTTAGAGTTCCAAATTCATCTATTATATAGGAGAGAACAGAGGGAAACCTAAATATAAAAACTGCTAATGTAGACGAAAGCTTCAAACTAGAAGAACAAAATTTGGTGAGCTAAGTGGAATTTGTGTACTGATCATTACCAGCAAGTATCATCAAGTTTGGGTGAAAAAATATTTGCTGGTATTTCGGAAACTCGTTATTTCTTAGAAGCTTTGCAACCCATCTCAATGAAAGTGCTTTTCCACAGTGTGTGCCTAGGGCTACTTGAATAGGAAACAAACCATAGAGACAAAACTGAGAACTCCTTTATTTTGTCAAGTTTCAAAGAGCTACTAAAAGCTATGTTGCATTTAGAGTTCCAAATTCATCCATCTATATAGGAGAGAACAGATGAAAACCTAAATATAAAAACTGCTACTGTAGACGAAAGCTTCAAACTAGAAGAAGAAAATTTGATGAGCCAAGTGGGAAATGTGTACTGATCATTAGCACCAAGTATCATGAAGATTGGGTGAAAAAATATTTGCTGGTATTTCTGAAATTCGTTATTTCTTAGAAGCTTGGCAACCCCTCTCAATGAAAGTGCTTTTCCAAAGTCTCTGCCTAGGGCTACTTGAAGAGGAAACAAACCATAGAGACAAAACTGAGAACTCCTTTATTTTGTCAAGTTTCAAAGAGCTACTACAAACCATGTTGGATTTAGAGTTCCAAATTAATCTACCTATATAGGAGAGAACAGAGGGAAACCTAAATATAAAAACTGCTACTGTAGACGAACGCTTAAACCTAGAAGAACAAAATTTGGTGAGACAACTGGGATTAGTGTACTGATCATTAGCACCAAGTATCATCAAGATTGGGTGAAAAAATATTTGCTGGTATTTCGGAAACTGGTTATTTCTTAGAATCTGGGCAACCCCTCTCAATGAAAGTGCTTTTCCACAGTCTGTGCCTAGGGCTACTTGAAGAGGCAACAAACCATAGAGACAAAACTGAGAACTCCTTTATTTTGTCAAGTGTCAAAGAGCTTCTACAAACCATGTTGGATTTAGAGTTCCAAATTCAACTATCTATATATGAGAGAACCGAGTGAAACCTAAATATAAAAACTGCTACTGTAGACGAACGCTTCAACATAGAAGAACAAAATTTGGTGAGCCATGTGGGATTTGTGTACTGATCATTACCACCAAGTATCATCAAGATTGGGTGAAAAAATATTTGCTGGTATTTCCGAAACTCGTTATTTCTTAGCAGCTTGGCAACCCCTCTCAATGAAAGTGCTATTCCACAGTCTGTGCCTAGGGCGACTTGAAGATTAAACAAACCATAGAGACAAAACTGAGAACTCCTTTATTTTGTCAAGTTTCAAAGAGCTACTACAAACCATGTTGGATTTAGTGTTCCAAATTCATCTATCTATATAGGAGAGAAAAGAGGGAAACCTAAATATAAAAACTGCTACAGTAGAAGAAGCTTCAAACTAGAAGAACAAAATTTGGTGAGCTAAGTGGAATTTGTGTACTGATCATTAGCACCAAGTATCATTTTTTTGGGTGAAAAAATATTTGCTGGTATTTGGTAAAATCGTTATTTCTTAGAAGCTTTGCAACCCATCTCAATGAAAGTGCTTTTCCACAGTCTGTGCCTAGGGCTACTTGAAGAGGAAACAAACCATGGAGACAAAACTGGGAACACTTTTATTTTGTCAAGTTTCAAAGAGCTACTACAAACCATGTTGGATTTAGAGCTCCAAATTAATCTACCTATATAGGAGAGAACAGAGGGAAACCTAAATATAAAAACTGCTACTGTAGATGAACGCTTCAACCTAGAAGAACAAACTTTGGTGAGACAACTGGGATTTGTGTACTGATCATTAGCAACAGGTATCATCAAGATAGGGTGAAAAAATATTTGCTGGTATTTCGGAAACTCATTATTTCTGAGAAGCTTGGCAACCCCTCTCAATGAAAGTGCTTTTCCACAGTCTGTGCCTATGGCTACTTGAAGAGGAAACAAACCATAGAGACAAAACTGAGAACTCCTTTATTTTGTCAAGTTTCAAAGAGCTACTAAAAGCTATGTTGGATTTAGAGTTCCAAATTCATCCATCTATATAGGAGAGAACAGATGGAAACCTAAATATAAAAACTGCTACTGTAGACGAACGCTTCAACCTAGAAGAACAAAATTTGGTGAGCCAAGTGGGAAATGTGTACTGATCATTAGCACCAAGTATCATCAAGATTGGGTGAAAAAATATTTGCTGGTATTTCGGAAACTCGTTATTTCTTAGAAGCTTGGCAACCCCTCTCAATGAAAGTGCTTTTCCACAGTCTCTGCCTAGGGCTACTTGAAGAGGAAACAAAGCATAGCGACAAAACTGAGAACTCCTTTATTTTGTCAAGTCTCAAAGAGCTTCTACAAACCATGTTGGATTTAGAGTTCCAAATTCAACTATCTATATATGAGAGAACCGAGTGAAACCTAAATATAAAAACTGCTACTCTAGACGAACGCTTCAACCTAGAAGAACAAAATTTGGTGAGCCAAGTCGGATTTGTGTACTGATCATTACCACCAAGTATCATCAAGATTGGGTGAAAAAATATTTGCTGGTATTTCCGAAACTCGTTATTTCTTAGAAGCTTGGCAACCCCTCTCAATGAAAGTGCTTTTCCAAAGTCTCTGCCTAGGGCTACTTGAAGAGGAAACAAACCATAGAGACAAAACTGAGAACTCCTTTATTTTGTCAAGTTTCAAAGAGCTACTACAAACCATGTTGGATTTAGAGTTCCAAATTAATCTACCTATATAGGAGAGAACAGAGGGAAACCTAAATATAAAAACTGCTACTGTAGACGAACGCTTAAAACTAGAAGAACAAAATTTGGTGAGACAACTGGGATTAGTGTACTGATCATTAGCACCAAGTATCATCAAGATTGGGTGAAAAAATATTTGCTGGTATTTCGGAAACTCGTTATTTCTTAGAATCTTGGCAACCCCTCTCAATGAAAGTGCTTTTCCACAGTCTGTGCCTAGGGCTACGTGAAGAGGCAACAAACCATAGAGACAAAACTGAGAACTCCTTTATTTTGTCAAGTGTCAAAGAGCTTCTACAAACCATGTTGGATTTAGAGTTCCAAATTCAACTATCTATATATGAGAGAACCGAGTGAAACCTAAATATAAAAACTGCTACTACAGACGAACGCTTCAACATAGAAGAACAAAATTTGGTGAGCCATGTGGGATTTGTGTACTCATCATTACCACCAAGTATCATCAAGATTGGGTGAAAAAATATTTGCTGGTATTTCCGAAACTCGTTATTTCTTAGCAGCTTGGCAACCCCTCTCAATGAAAGTGCTATTCCACAGTCTGTGCCTAGGGCGACTTGAAGATTAAACAAACCATAGAGACAAAACTGAGAAGTCCTTTATTTTGTCAAGTTTCAAAGAGCTACTACAAACCATGTTGGATTTAGAGTTCCAAATTCATCTATCTATGTAGGAGAGAAAAGAGGGAAACCTAAATATAAAAACTGCTACAGTAGAAGAAGCTTCAAACTAGAAGAACAAAATTTGGTGAGCTAAGTGGAATTTGTGTACTGATCATTAGCACCAAGTATCATTAAGTTTGGGTGAAAAAATATTTGCTGGTATTTGGTAAAATCGTTATTTCTTAGAAGCTTTGCAACCCATCTCAATGAAAGTGCTTTTCCACAGTCTGTGCCTAGGGCTACTTGAAGAGGAAACAAACCATGGAGAAAAAACTGAGAACTCCTTTGTTTTGTCAAGTTTCAAAGAGCTACTACAAACCATGTTGGATTTAGAGTTCCAAATTAATCTACCTATATAGGAGAGAACAGAGGGAAACCTAAATATAAAAACTGCTACTGTAGATGAACGCTTCAACCTAGAAGAACAAACTTTGGTGAGACAACTGGGATTTGTGTACTGATCATTAGCAACAGGTATCATCAAGATAGGGTGAAAAAATATTTGCTGGTATTTCGGAAACTCGTTATTTCTGAGAAGCTTGGCAACCCCTCTCAATGAAAGTGCTTTTCCACAGTCTGTGCCTAGGGCTACTTGAAGAGGAAACAAACCATAGAGACAAAACTGCGAACTCCTTTATTTTGTCAAGTTTCAAAGAGCTACTAAAAGCTATGTTGGATTTAGAGTTCCAAATTCATCCATCTATATAGGAGAGAACAGATGGAAACCTAAATATAAAAACTGCTACTGTAGACGAACGCTTCAACCTAGAAGAACAAAATTTGGTGAGCCAAGTGGGAAATGTGTACTGATCATTAGCACCAAGTATCATGAAGATTGGGTGAAAAAATATTTGCTGGTATTTCGGAAACTCGTTATTTCTTAGAAGCTTGGCAACCCCTCTCAATGAAAGTGCTTTTCCACAGTCTCTGCCTAGGGCTACTTGAAGAGGAAACAAAGCATAGCGACAAAACTGAGAACTCCTTTATTTTGTCAAGTCTCAAAGAGCTTCTACAAACCATGTTGGATTTAGAGTTCCAAATTCAACTATCTATATATGAGAGAACCGAGTGAAACCTAAATATAAAAACTGCTACTGTAGACGAACGCTTCAACCTAGAAGAACAAAATTTGGTGAGCCAAGTGGGATTTGTGTACTGATCATTACCACCAAGTATCATCAAGATTGGGTGAAAAAATATTTGCTGGTATTTCCGAAACTCGTTATTTCTTAGAAGCTTAGCAACCCCTCTCAATGAAAGTGCTTATCCACAGTCTGTGCCTAGGGCTTCTTGAAGATTAAACAAACCATAGAGACAAAACTGAGAACTCCTTTATTTTGTCAAGTTTCAAAGAGCTACTACAAACCATGTTGGATTTAGAGTTCCAAATTAATCTACCTATATAGGAGAGAACAGAGGGAAACCTAAATATAAAAACTGCTACTGTAGACGAACGCTTAAACCTAGAAGAACAAAATTTGGTGAGACAACTGGGATTAGTGTACTGATCATTAGCACCAAGTATCATCAAGATTGGGTGAAAAAATATTTTCTGGTATTTCGGAAACTCGTTATTTCTTAGAATCTTGGCAACCCCTCTCAATGAAAGTGCTTTTCCACAGTCTGTGCCTAGGGCTACTTGAAGAGGCAACAAACCATAGAGACAAAACTGAGAACTCCTTTATTTTGTCAAGTGTCAAAGAGCTTCTACAAACCATGTTGGATTTAGAGGTCCAAATTCAACTATCTATATATGAGAGAACCGAGTGAAACCTAAATATAAAAACTGCTACTGTAGACGAACGCTTCAACCTAGAAGAACAAAATTTGGTGAGCCAAGTGGGATTTGTGTACTGATCATTACCACCAAGTATCATCAAGATTGGGGAAAAAATATTTGCTGGTATTTCCGAAACTCGTTATTTCTTAGAAGCTTGGCAACCCCTCTCAAAGAAAGTGCTATTCCACAGTCTGTGAGTAGGGCGACTTGAAGATTAAACAAACCATAGAGACAAAACTGAGAACTCTTTATTTTGTCAAGTTTCAAAGAGCTACTACAAACCATGTTGGATTTAGAGTTCCAAATTCATCTATCTATATAGGAGAGAAAAGAGGGAAACCTAAATATAAAAACTGCTACTGTGGACGATTGCTTTAACCTAGAAGAACAAAATTTGGTCAGCCATGTGGGATTTGTGTACCGATCATTACCACCAAGTATCATGAAGATTGAGTGAAAAAATATTTGCTGGTATTTTTGAAATTCGTTATTTCTTAGAAGCTTGGCAACCCCTCTCAATGAAAGTGCTTTTCCACAGTCTCTGCCTAGGGCTACTTGAAGTGGAAACAAACCATAGAGAAAAAACTGAGAACTCCTTTATTTTGTCAAGTTTCAAAGAGCTACTACAAACCATGTTGGATTTAGAGTTCCAAATTCATTTATCTATATAGGATAGAACACAGGGAAACCTAAATATAAAAACTGCTACTGTAGACGAACGATTCAACCTAGAAGAACAAAATTTGGTGAGACAACTGGGATTTGTGTACTGATCATTACCACCAAGTATCATCAAGATTGGGTGAAAAAATATTTGCTGGTATTTCGGAAACTCGTTATTTCTTAGAAGCTTGGCAACCCCTCTCAATGAAAGTGATATTCCACAGTCTGTGCCTAGAGCTACTTGAAGAGGAAACAAACCATAGAGACAAAACGGAGAACTCCTTTATTTTGTCAAGTTTCAAAGAGCTACTACAAACCATGTTGGATTTAGTGTTCCAATTTCATCTATCTATATAGGAGAGAACAGAGGGAAACCTAAATATAAAAACTGCTACTGTAGACGAACGCTTCAACCTAGAAAAACAAAATCTGGTGAGCCAAGTGGGATTTGTGTTCTTGTCATTACCACCACGTATCATCAAGATTGGTTGAAAAAATATTTGCTGGTATTTCGGAAACTCGTAATTTCTTGGAAGCTTGGCAACCCCTTTCAATGAAAGTGCTTTTCCACAGTCTTTGCTTAGGGCTACTTGAAGAGGAAACAAACCATAGAGACAAAAATGAGAACTCCTTTATTTTATCAAGTTTCAAAGAGCTACTACAAACCATGTTGGGTTTAGTGTTCCAAATTCATCTATCTATTTAGGAGAGAACAGAGGGAAACCCAAATATAAAAACTGCTACTGTAGACGAACGCTTCAACCTAGTGGAAGAAAATTCGGTGAGCCAAGTGGTATTTGTGTCCTGATCATTACCACCAAGTATCATCAAGATTGGGTGAAAAAATATTTCCTGGTATTTCGGAAATTTTATTTCTTGGAAGCTTGGCAACCCCTCTCAATGAAAGTGCTTTTCCACAGTCTGTGCCTAGAGCTACTTGAAGAGCAAACAAACCATAGAGTCAAAACTGCGAACTTTTTTATTTTGTCAAGTTTCAAAGAGCTACTACAAACCATGTTGGATTTAGATTTCCAAATTCATCTATCTATATAGGAGAGAACAGAGGGAAACCTAAATATAAAAACTGCTACTGTAGACGAACGCTTCAACCTAGAAGAACAAAATTCGGTGAGCCAAGTGGGAGTTGTGTCCTGATCATTACCGCCAAGTGTCATCAAGATTGGGTGAAAAAATATTTGCTGTTATTTCGGAAACTCGTTATTTCTTAGAAGCTTAGCAACCCCTCTCAATGAAAGTGCTTTTCCACAGTCTGTGCCTAGGGCTACTTGAAGAGGAAACAAACCATAGAGACAAAACGGAGAACTCCTTTATTTTGTCAAGTTACAAAGAGCTAATACAAACCATGTTGCATTTAGAGTTCCAAATTCATCTATCTATATAGGAGAGAACAGAGTGAAACCTAAAAATAAAAACTGCTACTGTAAACGAACGCTTCAACATAGAAGAACAAAAATTGGTGAGCCAACTGGGATTTGTGTACTTGTCATTACCACCACGTATCATCAAGATTGGGTGTAAAAATATTTCCTGGTATTTCAGAAACTTATTCTTTCTTGGAAGCTTGGCAACCCCTCTCAATGAAAGTGCTTTTCCACAGTCTGTGATTAGAGCTACTTGAAGAGAAAACAAACCATAGAGACAAAACTGCAAACTTTTTTATTTTATCAAGTTTGAAAGAGCTACTACAAACCATGTTGGATTTAGAGTTCCAAATTCATCTATCTATATAGGAGAGTACAGAGGGAAACCTAAATATAAAAACTGCTACTGTAGACGAACGCTTCAACCTAGAAGAACAAAATTCGGTGAGCCTAGTGGGATTTGTGTCCTGATCATTACCGCCAAGTATCATCAAGATTGGTTGAAAAAATATTTGCTGTTAATTCGGAAACTCGTTATTTCTTAGAAGCTTAGCAACCCCTCTCAATGAAAGTGCTTATCCACAGTCTGTGCCTAGGGCTTCTTGAAGATTAAACAAACCATAGAGACAAAACTGAGAACTCCTTTATTTTGTCAAGTTTCAAAGAGCTACTACAAACCATGTTGGATTTAGAGTTCCAAATTAATCTACCTATATAGGAGAGAACAGAGGGAAACCTAAATATAAAAACTGCTACTGTAGACGAACGCTTAAACCTAGAAGAACAAAATTTGGTGAGACAACTGGGATTAGTGTACTGATCATTAGCACCAAGTATCATCAAGATTGGGTGAAAAAATATTTGCTGGTATTTCGGAAACTCGTTATTTCTTAGAATCTTGGCAACCCCTCTCAATGAAAGTGCTTTTCCACAGTCTGTGCCTAGGGCTACTTGAAGAGGCAACAAACCATAGAGACTAAACTGAGAACTCCTTTATTTTGTCAAGTGTCAAAGAGCTTCTACAAACCATGTTGGATTTAGAGTTCCAAATTCAACTATCTATATATGAGAGAACCGAGTGAAACCTAAATATAAAAACTGCTACTGTAGACGAACGCTTCAACCTAGAAGAACAAAATTTGGTGAGCCAAGTGGGATTTGTGTACTGATCATTACCACCAAGTATCATCAAGATTGGGGAAAAAATATTTGCTGGTATTTCGGAAACTCGTTATTTCTTAGAAGCTTGGCAACCCCTCTCAATGAAAGTGCTTTTCCACAGTCTCTGCCTAGGGCTACTTGAAGAGGAAACAAAGCATAGCGACAAAACTGAGAACTCCTTTATTTTGTCAAGTCTCAAAGAGCTTCTACAAACCATGTTGGATTTAGAGTTCCAAATTCAACTATCTATATATGAGAGAACCGAGTGAAACCTAAATATAAAAACTGCTACTGTAGACGAACGCTTCAACCTAGAAGAACAAAATTTGGTGAGCCAAGTCGGATTTGTGTACTGATCATTACCACCAAGTATCATCAAGATTGGGTGAAAAAATATTTCCTGGTATTTCAGAAACTTATTCTTTCTTGGAAGCTTGGCAACCCCTCTCAATGAAAGTGCTTTTCCACAGTCTGTGATTAGAGCTACTTGAAGAGAAAACAAACCATAGAGACAAAACTGCAAACTTTTTTATTTTATCAAGTTTGAAAGAGCTACTACAAACCATGTTGGATTTAGAGTTCCAAATTCATCTATCTATATAGGAGAGTACAGAGGGAAACCTAAATATAAAAACTGCTACTGTAGACGAACGCTTCAACCTAGAAGAACAAAATTCGGTGAGCCTAGTGGGATTTGTGTCCTGATCATTACCGCCAAGTATCATCAAGATTGGTTGAAAAAATATTTGCTGTTAATTCGGAAACTCGTTATTTCTTAGAAGCTTAGCAACCCCTCTCAATGAAAGTGCTTATCCACAGTCTGTGCCTAGGGCTTCTTGAAGAGGAAACAAACCATAGAGACAAAACGGAGAACTCCTTTATTTTGTCAAGTTACAAAGAGCTAATACAAACCATGTTGGATTTAGAGTTCCAAATTCATCTATCTATATAGGAGAGAACAGAGGGAAACCTAAATATAAAAACTGCTACTGCAGACGAACGCTTCAACCTAGAAGAACAAAATTTGGTGAGCCAAGTGGGATTTGTGTCCTGACCATTACCACCAAGTATCATCAAGATTGGGTTTAAAAATATATCCTGGTATTTCGGAAACTCGTAATTTCTTAGAAGCTTGGCAACCCCTCTCAATGAAAGTGCTTTTCCACAGTCTGTGCCTAGAGCTACTTGAAGAGGAAACAAACCATAGAGACAAAACTGAGAACTCCTTTATTTTGTCAAGTTTCAAAGAGCTAATACAATCCATGTTGGATTTAGAGTTCCAAATTCATCTATCTATATAGGAGAGAACAGAGGAAAACCTAAATATAAAAACTGCTACTGTAGACAAACGCTTCAAAATAGAAGAACAAAATTCGGTGATCCAGGTGGGATTTGTGTCCTGATCATTACCACCAAGTATCATCAAGATTGGGTGAAAAAAATTTTTCCTGGTTTTTCGGAAACTTGTTATTTCTTAGAAGCTTGGCAACCCCTCTCAATGAAAGTGCTTTTCCACAGTCTGTGCCTAGAGCTACTTGAAGAGGAAACAAACCATAGAGACAAAACTGAGAACTCCTTTATTTTGGCAAAGTTTCAAAGAGCTAATACAAACCATGTTGGATTTAGAGTTCCAAATTCATCTATCTATATAGGAGAGAACAGAGGGAAATCTAAATATAAAAACTACTACTGTAGACGAACGCTTCAACCTAGAAGAACAAAATTCGGTGAGCCAAGTGGGATTTGTGTCCTGATCATTACCGCCAACTATCATCAAGATTGGTTGAAAAAATATTTGCTGGTATTTCCGAAACTCGTAATTTATTGGAAGCTTGGCAACCCCTTTCAATGAAAGTGCTTTTCCACAGTCTTTGCTTAGGGCTACTTGAAGAGGAAACAAACCATGGAGACACAAAAGAGAACTCCTTTATTTTATCAAGTTTCAAAGAGCTACTACAAACCATGTTGGATTTAGAGTTCCAAATTCATCTATCTATATAGGAGAGAACAGAGGGAAACCCAAATATAAAAACTGCTACTGTAGACGAACGCTTCAACCTAGAAGAACAAAATTCGGTGAGCCAAGTGGGAGTTGTATCCTGATCATTACCGCCAAGTGTCATCAAGATTGGGTTTAAAAATATATCCTAGTATTTCGGAAACTCGTAATTTCTTAGAAGCTTGGCAACCCCTCTCAATGAAAGTGCATTTTTACAGTCTGTGCCTAGAGCTACTTGAAGAGGAAACAAACCATAGAGACAAAACTGAGAACACCTTTATTTTGTCAAGTTTCAAAGAGCTAATACAAACCATGTTAGATTTAGAGTTCCAAATTCATCTATCTATATAGGAGAGAACAGAGGAAAACCTAAATATAAAAACTGCTACTGTAGACAAACGCTTCAACCTAGAAGAACAAAATTCGGTGAGCCCAGTGGGATTTGTGTCCTGATCATTACCACCAAGTATCATCAAGATTGGGTGAAAAAATATTTCCTGGTATTTCGGAAACTTGTTATTTCTTAGAAGCTTGGTAACCCCTCTCAATGAAAGTGCTTTTCCACAGTCTGTTCCTATGTCTACTTGAAGAGGTAACAAACCATAGAGACTAAACTGAGAACTCCTTTATTTTGTCAAGTATCAAAGAGCTACTAAAAACCATGTTGCATTTAGAGTTCCAAATTCATCTATCTATATAGGAGAGAACAGAGTGAAACCTAAAAATAAAAACTGCTACTGTAAACGAACGCTTCAACCTAGAAGAACAAAAATTGTTGAGCCAAGTGGGATTTGTGTACTTGCCAATACCACCACGTATCATCAAGATTGGTTGAAAAAATATTTTCTGCTATTTCGGAAACTTGTAATTTCTTGGAAGCTTGGCAACCCCTTTCATGAAAGTGTTTTCCACAGTCTTTGCTTAGGGCTACTTGAAGAGGAAACAAACCATAGAGACAAAATGGAGAACTCCTTTATTTTGTCAAGTTACAAAGAGCTAATACAAACCATGTTGGATTTAGAGTTCCAAATTCATCTATCTATATAGGAGAGAACAGAGGGAAACCTAAATATAAAAACTGCTAGTGTAAACGAACGCTTCAACCTAGAAGAACAAAATTTGGTGAGCCAAGTGGGATTTGTGTCCTGATTATTATCACCAAGTATCATCAAGATTGGGTTTAAAAATATATCCTGGTATTTCGGAAACTCGTAATTTCTTAGAAGCTCTGCAACCCCTCTCAATGAAAGTGCTTTTCCAGAGTCTGTGCCTAGAGCTACTTCAAGAGGAAACAAACCATAGAGACAAAACTGAGAACTCCTTTATTTTGTCAAGTTTCAAAGAGCTAATACAAACCATGTTGGATTTAGAGTTCCAAATTCATCTATCTATATAGGAGAGAACAGAGAAAAACTTAATATAAAAACTGCTACTATAGACGAACGCTTCAACCAAGAAGAACAAAAATTGGTGAGCCAAGTGGGAATTGTGTACTGATTATTACCACCAAGTATCATCAAGATTGGGGGAAAAAATATTTGCTGGTATTTCGGAAACTCATTATTTCTTAGGAGTTGGCAACCCCTCTCAATGAAAGTGCTTTTCTACCGTCTGTGCCTAGGGCTACTTGAAGAGGAAACAAACCATAGAGACAAAACTGAGAACTCCTTTATTTTGTCAAGTATCAAAGAGCTACTAAAAACCATGTTGGATTTAGAGTTCCAAATTCATCTATCTATATAGGAGAGAACAGAGGGAAATCTAAAAATAAAAACTGCTAATGTAAACGAACGCTTCAACCTTGAAGAACAAAAATTGGTGATCCACGTGGGATTTGTGTACTTGTCATTACCACCACATATCATCAAGATTGGGGGAAAAATATTTGATGGTATTTCGGAAACTCGTAATTTCTTGGAAGCCTGGCAACCCCTTTCAATGAAAGTGCTTTTCCACAGTCTTTGCTTAGGGCTACTTGAAGAGGAAACAAACCATGGAGTCAAAACTGAGAACTTTTTTATTTTGTCACGTTTCAAAGAGCTACTTCAAACCATGTTGGATTTAGAGTTCCAAATTCATCTATCTATATAGGAGAGAGCAGAGGGAAATCTAAATATAAAAACTGCTACTGTAGACGAACGCGTCAACCTAGAAGAACAAAATTCAGTGAACCAAGTGGGATTTGTGTCCTGATCACTACCACCAAGTATTATCAAGATTGGGTTTAAAAATATATCCTGGTATTTCGGAAACTTGTAATTTCTTAGAAGCTTGGCAACCCCTCTCAATGAAAGTGATATTCCACAGTCTGTGCCTAGAGCTACTTGAAGAGGAAACAAACCATAGAGACAAAACGGAGAACTCCTTTATTTTGTCAAGTTTCAAAGAGCTAATACAAACCATGTTGGATTTAGTGTTCCAAATTCATCTATCTATATAGGAGAGAACAGAGGGAAACCTAAATATAAAAACTGCTACTGTAGACGAACGCTTCAACCTAGAAGAACAAAATTCGGTGGGCCAAGTGGGATTTGTGTCCTGATCATTACCACCAAGTATAATCAAGATTGGGTTTAAAAATATATCCTGGTATTTCGGAAACTCGTAATTTCTTAGAAGCTTGGCAACCCCTCTCAATGAAAGTGCTTTTCCACAGTCTGTGCCTAGAGCTACTTGAAGAGGAAACAATCCATAGAGACAAAACTGAGAACTCCTTTATTTTGTCAATTTTCAAAGAGCTACTACAAACCATGTTGGATTTAGTGTTCCAAATTCATCTATCTATATAGGAGAGAACAAAGGAAAACCTAAATATAAAAACTGCTACTGTAGATGAACGCTTCAACCTAGAAAAAGAAAATTCGGTGAGCCAAGTGAGATTTATTTACTGATCATTACCACCAAGTATCATCAAGATTGGGTGAAAAAATATTTGCTGGTATTTCGGAAACTCGTTATTTCTTAGAAGCTTGGCAACCCCTCTCAATGAAAGTGCTTTTCCACAGTCTGTTCCTAGGTCTACTTGAATAGGTAACAAACCATAGAGACTAAACTGAGAACTCCTTTATTTTGTCAAGTATCAAAGAGCTACTAAAAACCATGTTGCATTTAGAGTTCCAAATTCTTCTATCTATACAGGAGAGAACAGAGTGAAACCTAAAAATAACAACTGCTACTGTAAACGAACATTTCAACCTAGAAGAACAAAAATTGGTGAGCCAAGTGGGATTTGTGTACTTGTCAATACCACCACGTATCATCAAGATTGGTTGAAAAAATATTTGCTGGTATTTCGGAAACTCGTAATTTCTTGGAAGATAGGCAATCCCTTTCAATGAAAGTGCTTTTCCACAGTCTTTGCTTAGAGCTACTTGAAGAGGAAACAAACCATAGAGACAAAACGGAGTACTCCTTTATTTTTTCAAGTTACAAAGAGCTAATACAAACCATGTTGGATTTAGAGTTCCAAATTCATCTATCTATATAAGAGAGAACAGAGTGAAACCTAAATATAAAAACTGCTACTGTAGACGAACGCTTCAACCTAGAAGAACAAAATTTGGTGAGCCAAGTGGGATTTGTGTCGTGATCATTACCACCAAGTATCATCAAGATTGGGTTTAAAAATATATCCTGGTATTTCAAAAACTCGTAATATCTTAGAAGCTTGGCAACCCCTCTCAATGAAAGTGCTTTTCCACAGTCTGTGCCTAGAGCTACTTCAAGAGGAAACAAACCATAGAGACAAAACTGAGAACTCCTTTATTTTGTCAAGTTTCAAAGAGCTAATACAAACCATGTTGGATTTAGAGTTCCAAATTCATCTATCTATATAGGAGAGAACAAAGTGAAACCTAAAAAAAAAAACTGCTACTGTAAACGAACGCTTCAACCTAGAAGAACAAAATTTGGTGAGTCTTGTGGGATTTGTGTCCCGATCATTAGCACCAAGAATCATCAAGATTGGGTGAAAAAATATTTGCTGGTATTTTGGAAACTCGTTATTTCTCGGAAATTTGGCAACCCCTTTCAATGAAAGTGCTTTTCCAGAGTCTGTGCCTAGGGCTACTTAAAGAGGAAAGAAACCATAGAGACAAAACGGAGAACTACTTTGTTTTGTCAAGTTTCAAAGAACTACTACAAACCATGTTGGATTTAGAGTTCCAAATTCATCTATCTATATAGGAGAGAACAAATGAAAACCTAAATATAAAAACTGCTACTGTAGACAAACGCTTCAACCTAGAAGAACAAAATTCGGTGAGCCAAGTGGGATTTGTGTCCTGATCATTACCACCAAGTATCATCAAGATTGGGTGAAAAAATATTTCCTGGTATTTCGGAAACTCGTAATTTGTTAGAAGCTTGGCAACCCCTCTCAATGAAAGTGCTTTTCCACAGTCTGTGCCTAGGGCTACTTGAAGAGGAAACAAACCATAGAGACAAAACTGAGAACTACTTTATTTTGTCAAGTTTCAAAGAGCTACTACAAATCATGTTGTATTGAGATTTCCAAATTCACCTATCTATATAGGAGAGAACAGTGGGAAACCTAAATATAAGAACTGCTACTGTAGACGAACACTTCAACCTAGAAGAACAAAATTCGGTGAGCCAAGTGGGATTTGTGTCCTGATCATTACCGCCAAGTAAAATCAAGATTGGGTGAAAAAATATTTGCTAGTATTTCGGAAACTCGTTATTTCTTAGAAGCTTGGCAACCCCTCTCAATGAAAGTGCTTTTCCACAGTCTGTTCCTAGGTCTACTTGAATAGGTAACAAACCATAGAGACTAAACTGAGAACTCCTTTATTTTGTCAAGTATCAAAGAGCTACTAAAAACCATGTTGCATTTAGAGTTCCAAATTCATCTATCTATATAGGAGAGAACAGAGTGAAACCTAAAAATAAAAACTGCTACTGTAAACGAACGTTTCAACCTAGAAGAACAAAAATTGGTGAGCCAAGTGGGATATGTGTACTTGTCAATACCACCACGTATCATCAAGATTCGTTGAAAAAATATTTGCTGGTATTTCGGATACTCGTAATTTCTTGGAAGCTTGGCAACCCCTTTCAATGAAAGTGCTTTTCCACAGTCTTTGCTTAGGGCTACTTGAAGAGGAAACAAACCATAGAGACAAAACGGAGTACTCCTTTATTTTGTCAAGTTAAAAAGAGCTAATACAAACCATGTTGGATTTAGAGTTCCAAATTCATCTATCTATATAGGAGAGAACAGAGGGAAACCTAAATATAAAAACTGCTACTGTAGACGAACGCTTCAACCTAGAAGAACAAAATTTGGTGAGCCAAGTGCGATCTGTGTCCTGATCATTACCACCAAGTATCATCAAGATTGGGTTTAAAAATATATCCTGGTATTTCGGAAACTCGTAATTTCTTAGAAGCTTGGCAACCCCTCTCAATGAAAGTGCTTTTCCACAGTCTGTGCCTAGAGCTACTTGAAGAGGAAACAAACCATAGAGACAAAACTGAGAACTCCTTTATTTTGTCAAGTTTCAAAGAGCCAATACAAACCATGTTAGATTTAGAGTTCCTAATTCATCTATCTATATAGGAGAGAACAGAGGAAAACCTAAATATAAAAACTGCTACTGTAGACAAACGCTTCAACCTAGAAGAACAAAATTCGGTGAGCCAAGTGGGATTTGTGTCCTGATCATGACCACCAAGTATCATCAAGATTGGGTGAAAAAATATTTCCTGGTATTTCGGAAACTTGTTATTTCTTAGAAGCTTGGTAACCCCTCTCAATGAAAGTGCTTTTCCACAGTCTGTTCCTATGTCTACTTGAAGAGGTAACAAGCCATAGAGACTAAACTGAGAACTCCTTTATTTTCTCAAGTATCAAAGAGCTACTAAAAACCATGTTGCATTTAGAGTTCCAAATTCATCTATCTATATAGGAGAGAACAGAGTGAAACCTAAAAATAAAAACTGCTACTGTAACCGAACGCTTCAACCTAGAAGAACAAAATTTGGTGAGTCTTGTGGGATTTGTGTACTGATCATTACCACCAAGTATCATCAAGATTGGTTGAAGAAATATTTGCTGGTATTTCGGAAACTTGTAATTTCTTGGAAGCTTGGCAACCCATTTCAATGAAATTATTTTCCACAGTCTTTGCTTAGGGCTACTTGAAGTGGAAACAAACCATAGAGACAAAACCGAGAACTCCTTTATTTTGTCAAGTTACAAAGAGCTAATACAAACCATGTTGGATTTAGAGTTCCAAATTCATCTATCTATATAGGAGAGAACAGAGAAAAACCTAAATATAAAAACTGCTACTATAGACGAACGCTTCAACCAAGAAGAACAAAAATTGGTGAGCCAAGAGGGAATTGTGTACTGATTATTACCACCAAGTATCATCAAGATTGGGGGAAAAAATATTTGCTGGTATTTCGGAAACTCATTATTTCTTAGAAGTTGGCAACCCCTCTCAATGAAAGTGCTTTTCACAGTCTGTGCCTAGGGCTACTTGAAGAGGAAACAAACCATAGAGACAAAACTGAGAACTCCTTTATTTTGTCAAGTATCAAAGAGCTACTAAAAACCATGTTGCATTTAGAGTTCCAAATTCATCTATCTATATAGGAGAGAACAGTGGGAAACCTAAAAATAAAAACTGCTACTGTAAACGAACGCTTCAACCTTGAAGAACAAAAATTGGTGATCCACGTGGGATTTGTGTACTTGTCATTACCACCACATATCATCAAGATTGGGGGAAAAATATTTGATGGTATTTCGGAAACTCGTAAATTCTTGGAAGCCTGGCAACCCCTTTCAATGAAAGTGCTTTTCCACAGTCTTTGCTTAGGGCTACTTGAAGAGGAAACAAACCATGGAGTCAAAACTGAGAACTTTTTTATTTTGTCACGTTTCAAAGAGCTACTTCAAACCATGTTGGATTTAGAGTTCCAAATTCATCTATCTATATAGGAGAGAGCAGAGGGAAATCTAAATTTAAAAATTGCTACTGTAGACGAACGCTTCAACCTAGAAGAAAAAAATTCAGTGAGCCAAGTGGGATTTGTGTCCTGATCACTACCACCAAGTATTATCAAGATTGGGTTTAAAAATATATCCTGGTATTTCGGAAACTTGTAATTTCTTAGAAGCTTGGCAACCCCTCTCAATGAAAGTGATTTTCCACAGTCTGTGCCTAGAGCTACTTGAAGAGGAAACAAACCATAGAGACAAAACTGAGAACTCCTTTATTTTGTCAAGTTTCAAAGAGCTACTACAAACCATGTTGGATTTAGTGTTCCAAATTCATCTATCTATATAGGAGAGAACAGAGGGAAACCTAAATATAAAAACTGCTACTGTAGACGAACGCTTCAACCTAGAAAAAGAAAATTTGGTGAGCCAAGTGGGATTTATGTACTGATCATTACCACCAAGTATCATCAAGATTGGGTGAAAAAATATTTGCTGGTATTTCGGAAACTCGTTATTTCTTAGAAGCTTGGCAACCCCTCTCAATGAAAGTGCTTTTCCACAGTCTGTTCCTAGGGCTACTTGAAGAGGTAACAAACCATAGAGACTAAACTGAGAACTCCTTTATTTTGTGAAGTTACAAAGAGCTAATACAAACCATGTTGGATTTAGAGTTCCAAATTCATCTATCTATATAGGAGAGAACAGAGGGAAACCTAAGTATAAAAACTGCTACCTTAGACGAACGCTTCAACCTAGAAGAACAAAATTTGGTGAGCCAAGTGGGATTTGTGTACTGATCATTCCCACCAAGTTTCATCAAGATTGGGTTTCAAAATATATCCTGGTATTTCAGAAACTCGTAATTTCTTTGGAAGCTTGGCAACCCTTTTCAATGAAAGTGCTTTTCCACAGTCTTTGCTTAGGGCTATGTGAAGAGGAAACAAACCATAGAGACAAAACTGAGAACTACTTTTTTTTGTCAAGTTTCAAAGAGCTACTACAAACCATTTTATATTTAGAGTTCTAAATTCATCTATCTATATAGGAGAGAACAGAGGGAAACCTAAATATAAAAACTGCTACTGTAGACGAACGCTTCAACATAGAAGAAAAATATTTGGTGAGCCAAGTGGGATTTGTGTACTGATTATTACCACTAATTATCATCAAGATTTGGTGAAAAAATATTTGCTGGTATTTCGGAAACTCTTAATATCTTTGGAGCTTGGCAACCCCTTTCAATGAAAGTGCTTTTCCACAGTCTGTGCCTAGAGCTACTTGAAGAGTAAACAAACCATAGAGACAAAACTGAGAACTTTTTTTATTTTGTCAAGTTTTAAAGAGCTACTAAAAACCATGTTGGATTTAGAGTTCCAAATTCATCTATCTATATAGGAGAGAGCAGAGGGAAACCTAAAAATATAAACTGCTACTGTAAACAAACGCTTCAACCTTGAAGAACAAAAATTCGTGAGCCAAGTGGGATTTGTGTCCTGATCATTACCGCCAAGTATTTTCAATATTGGGTGAAAAAATATTTGCTGGCATTTCGAAACTCGTAATTTTTTGGAAGCTTGGCAACCCCTCAAAATGAAGTGCTTTTCCGCAGTCTGTGCCTAGAGATACTTTAAGAGGAAACAAACCATAGAGACAAAACTGAGAACTCCTTTATTTTGTCAAGTATCAAAAAACTACTAAAAACCATGTTGGATTTAGAGTTCCAAATTCATCTATCTATATAGGAGAGAACAGAGTGAAACCTAAAAATATAAACTGCTACTGTAAACGAACGCTTCAACCTTGAAGAACAAAAATTTGTGAGCCAAGTGGGATTTGTGTCCGGATCATTACCGCCAAGTATTTTCAATATTGGGTGAAAAAATATTTGCTGGCATTTCGAAACTCGTAATTTTTTGGAAGCTTGGCAACCCCTCAAAATGAAGTGCTTTTCCGCAGTCTGTGCCTAGAGATACTTTAAGAGGAAACAAACCATAGAGACAAAACTGAGAACTCCTTTATTTTGTCAAGTATCAAAAAGCTACTAAAAACCATGTTGGATTTAGAGTTCCAAATTCATCTATCTATATAGGAGAGAACAGAGTGAAACCTAAAAATATAAACTGCTACTGTAAACGAACGCTTCAACCTTGAAGAACAAAAATTTGTGAGCCAAGTGGGATTTGTGTACTTGTCATTACCACCATGTATCATCAAGATTGGGAGAAAAAATATTTGCTGGTATTTCGGAAACTCGTAATTTCTTTGGAAGCTTGGCAACCCTTTTCAATGAAAGTGCTTTTCCACAGTCTTTGCTTAGGGCTACTTGAAGAGGAATCAAACCATGGAGACAAAACTGAGAACTACTTTTTTTTGGTCAAGTTTCAAAAAGAGCTACTACATACCATGTTGGATTTTGAGTTCCAAATTCATCTATCTATATAGGAGAGAACAGAGGAAAACCTAAATATGAAACTGCTACTGTAGATGAATGCTTCAAACGAGAAGAACAAAATTCGGTGAGCCAAGTGGGATTTGTATCCTGATCACTACCACCAAGTGTCATCAAGAGTGGGTGAAAAAAATATTTCCTGGTATTTCGGAAACTTGTTATTTATTAGAAACTTGGCAACCCCTCTCAATGAAAGTGCTTTTCCACAGTCTGTGCCTAGAGCTACTTGAAGAGGAAACAAACCATAGAGACAAAACTGAGAACTTTTTATTTTGACAAGTTTCAAAGAGCTAATACAAACCATGTTGGATTTAGAGATCCAAATTCATCTATCTATATGGAAGAGAACAGAGGGAAACCTAAATATAAAAACTGCTACTGTCGACGAACGCTTCAACCTAGAAGAACAAAATTTAATGAGCCAAGTGGGATTTGTGTACTGATCATTACCACCAAGTATCATCAAGATTGGGTGAAAAAATATTTGCTGGTATTTCGGAAACTCGTTATTTCTAGAAGCATGGCAAACCATCTCTATGAAAGTGCTTTTCCACAGTGTGTTCCTAGGGCTACTTGAAGAGGAAACAAACCATAGAGACAAAACTGAGAACTCCTTTATTTTGTCAAGTTTCAAAGAGCTACTAAAAACCATGTTGGATTTAGAGTTCCAAATTCATCTATCTATATAGGAGAGAACAGAGGGAAACCTAAATATAAAAACTGCTACTGTAGACGAACGCTTCAACCTAGAATAATAAAATTTGGTGAGCCAAGTGGGAAATGCGTACTGATCATTAGCACCAAGTGTCATCAAGATTGGGTGAAAAAATATTTGCTGGTATTTCGGAAACTCGTTATTTCTTAGAAGCTTGGCAACCCCTCTCAATGAAAGTGCTTTTCCACAGTATGTGCCTAGAGCTACTTGAAGAGGAAACAAACCATAGAGACTAAACTGAGAACTCCTTTATTTTGTCAAGTTTCAAAGAGCTACTAAAAACCATGTTGGATTTAGAGTTCCAAATTCATCTATCTATATAGGAGAGAACAGAGGGAAACCTAAATATAAAAACTGCTACTGTAGACGAACGCTTCAAACTAGAACAAAATTTGGTGAGCCAAGTGGGATTTGTGTACTGATCATTACCACCAAGTATCATCAAGATTGGGTGAAAAAATATTTGCTGGTATTTCGGAAACTCGTAATTTCTTGGAAGCTTGGCAACCCCTTTCAATGAAAGTGCTTTTTCACAGTCTGTGCCTAGGGCTACTTGAAGAGGAATAAAATCCATAGAGACAAAACTGAGAACTCTTTTATTTCGTCAAGTTTCAAAGAGCTACTACAAACCATGTTGGATTTAGAGTTCCAAATTCATCTATCTATGTATGAGAGAACAGAGTGAAACCTAAATATAAAAACTGCTACTGTAGTCGAACGCTTCAAGCTAGAAGAACAAAATTTGGTGAGCCAAGTGGGATTTGTGTACTGATCATTACCACCAAGTATCATCAAGATTGGGTGAAAATATATTTGCTGGTATTTCCGAAACTCGTAGTTTCTTAGAAGCTTAGCAACCCCTCTCAATGAAAGTGCTTTTCCACAGCCTGTGCCTAGGGCTACTTGAAGAGGAACCAAACCATAGAGACAAAACGGAGAACTCCTTTATTTTGCCAAGTTACAAAGAGCTAATACAAACCATGTTGGATTTAGAGTTCCAAATTCATCTATCTATATGGGAGAGAACACAGGGAAACCTAAATATAAAAACTGCTAGTGTAGACTAACGCCTCAACCTAGAAAAACAATATTCAGTGAGCCAAGTGGGATTTGTGTCCTGATCATTACCACCAAGTATCATCAAGATTGGGTTTAAAAATATATCTTTGTATTTCGGAAACTCGTAATTTCTTAGAAGCTTGGCAACCCCTCTCAATGAAAGTGCTTTTCCACAGTCTGTGCCTAGAGCTTCTTGAAGAGGAAACAAACCATAGAGACAAAAGGGAGAACTCCTTTATTTTGTCAAGTTTCAAAGTGCTACTACAAACCATGTTGGATTTAGTGTTCCAAATTCATCTATCTATATAGGAGAGAACAGAGGGAAACCTAAATATAAAAACTGCTACTGTAGACGAACGCTTCAACCTAGAAAAAGAAAATATGGTGAGCCAAGTGGGATTTATGTACTGATCATTACCACCAAGTATCATCAAGATTGGGTGAAAAAATATTTGCTGGTGTTTCGGAAACTCGTTATTTCTTAGAAGCTTGGCAACCCCTCTCAATGAAAGTGCTTTTCCACAGTCTGTTCCTAGGGCTACTTGAAGTGGTAACAAACCATAGAGACTAAACTGAGAACTCCTTTGTTTTGTCAAGTATCAAAGAGCCACTAAAAACCATGTTGCATTTAGAGTTCCAAATTCATCTATCTATATATGAGAGAACAGAGGGAAACCTAAGTATAAAAACTGCTACCTTAGACGAACGCTTCAACCTAGAAGAACAAAATTTGGTGAGCCAAGTGCGATTTGTGGACTGATCATTACCACCAAGTTTCATCAAGATTGGGTTTCAAAATATATCCTGGTATTTCGGAAACTCGTAATTTCTTTGGAAGCTTGGCAACCCTTTTCAATGAAAGTGCTTTTCCACAGTCTTTGCTTAGGGCTATGTGAAGAGGAAACAAACCATAGAGACAAAACTGAGAACTACTTTTTTTTGTCAAGTTTCAAAGAGCTACTACAAACCATTTTGGATTTAGAGTTCCAAATTCATCTATCTATATAGGAGAGAACAGAGGGAAACCTAAATATAAAAACTGCTACTGTAGACGAACGCTTCAACATAGAAGAACAAAATTTGGTGAGCCAAGTGGGATTTGTGTACTGATTATTACCACTAATTATCATCAAGATTTGGTGAAAAAATATTTGCTGGTATTTCGGAAACTCTTAATATCTTTGGAAGCTTGGCAACCCCTTTTAATGAAAGTGCTTTTCCACAGTCTGTGCCTAGAGCTACTTGAAGAGTAAACAAACCATAGAGACAAAACTGAGAACTTTTTTTATTTTGTCAAGTTTTAAAGAGCTACTTCAAACCATGTTGGATTTAGAGTTCCAAATTCATCTATCTATATAGGAGAGAGCAGAGGGAAACCTAAATATAAAAACTGCTACTGTGGACGAACGCTTCAACCTAGAAGAACAAAATTCGGGGAGCCAAGTGGGATTTGTGTCCTGATCATTACCGCCAAGTATTTTCAAGATTGGGTGAAAAAATATTTGCTGGCATTTCGAAAACTCGTAGTTTTTTGGAAGCTTGGCAACCCCTCAAAATGAAGTGCTTTTCCGCAGTCGGTGCCTAGAGCTACTTTAAGAGGAAACAAACCATAGAGACAAAACTGAGAACTCCTTTATTTTGTCAAGTATCAAAAAGCTACTAAAAACCATGTTGGATTTAGAGTTCCAAATTCATCTATCTATATAGGAGAGAACAGAGTGAAACCTAAAATATAAACTGCTACTGTAAACGAACGCTTCAACCTTGAAGAACAAAAATTTGTGAGCCAAGTGGGATTTGTGTACTTGTCATTACCACCATGTATCATCAAGATTGGGAGAAAAAATATTTGCTGGTATTTCGGAAACTCGTAATTTCTTTGGAAGCTTGGCAACCCTTTTCAATGAAAGTGCTTTCCACAGTCTTTGCTTAGGGCTACTTGAAGAGGAATCAAACCATGGAGACAAAACTGAGAACTACTTTTTTTTGGTCAAGTTTCAAAAAAAGCTACTACATACCATGTTGGATTTTGAGTTCCAAATTCATCTATCTATATAGGAGAGAACAGAGGAAAACCTAAATATGAAAACTGCTACTGTAGATGAACGCTTCAAACTAGAAGAACAAAATTCGGTGAGCCAAGTGGGATTGTATCCTGATCACTACCACCAAGTGTCATCAAGATTGGGTGAAAAAATATTTCCTGGTATTTCAGAAACTTGTTATTTATTAGAAACTTGGCAACCCCTCTCAATGAAAGTGCTTTTCGACAGTCTGTGCCTAGAGCTACTTGAAGAGGAAACAAACCATAGAGACAAAACTGAGAACTTTTTATTTTGACAAGTTTCAAAGAGCTAATACAAACCATGTTGGATTTAGAGATCCAAATTCATCTATCTATATGGAAGAGAACAGAGGGAAACCTAAATATAAAAACTGCTACTGTCGACGAACGCTTCAACCTAGAAGAACAAAATTTAATGAGCCAAGTGGGATTTGTGTACTGATCATTACCACCAAGTATCATCAAGATTTTGTGAAAAATATTTGCTGGTATTTCGGAAACTCGTTATTTCTAGAAGCTTGGCAACCCATCTCTATGAAAGTGCTTTTCCACAGTGTGTTCCTAGGGCTACTTGAAGAGGAAACAAACCATAGAGACAAAACTGAGAACTCCTTTATTTTGTCAAGTTTCAAAGAGCTACTACAAACCATGTTGGATTTAGAGTTCCAAATTCATCTATCTATATAGGAGAGAACAGAGGGAAACCTAAATATAAAAACTGCTACTGTAGACGAACGCTTCAACCTAGAATAATAAAATTTGGTGAGCCAAGTTTTAAATGCGTACTGATCATTAGCACCAAGTGTCATCAAGATTGGGTGAAAAAATATTTGCTGGTATTTCGGAAACTCGTTATTTCTTAGAAGCTTGGCAACCCCTCTCAATGAAAGTGCTTTTCCACAGTCTGTGCCTAGGACTACTTGAAGAAAAAACAAACCATAGAGACAAAACTGAGAACTCCTTTATTTTGTCAAGTTTCAAAGAGCTACTAGAAACCATGTTGGATTTAGAGTTCCAAATTCATCTATCTATATAAGAGAGAACAGAGTGAAACCTAAATATAAAAACTGCTACTGTAGACGAACGCTTCAAACTAGAACAAAATTTGGTGAGCCAAGTGGGATTTGTGTACTGATCATTACCACCAAGTATCATCAAGATTGGGTGAAAAAATATTTGCTGGCATTTCGGAAACTCGTAATTTTTTGGAAGCTTGGCAACCCCTCAAAATGAAGTGCTTTTCCGCAGTCTGTGCCTAGAGCTACTTTAAGAGGAAACAAACCATAGAGACAAAACTGAGAACTCCTTTATTTTGTCAAGTATCAAAAAGCTACTAAAAACCATGTTGGATTTAGAGTTCCAAATTCATCTATCTATATAGGAGAGAACAGAGTGAAACCTAAAAATATAAACTGCTACTGTAAACATACGCTTCAACCTTGAAGAACAAAATTTGTGAGCCAAGTGGGATCTGTGTACTTGTCATTACCACCATGTATCATCAAGATTGGGAGAAAAAATATTTGCTGGTATTTCGGAAACTCGTAATTTCTTTGGAAGCTTGGCAACCCTTTTCAATGAAAGTGCTTTTCCACAGTCTTTGCTTAGGGCTACTTGAAGAGGAATCAAACCATGGAGACAAAACTGAGAACTACTTTTTTTTGGTCAAGTTTCAAAAAGAGCTACTACATACCATGTTGGATTTTGAGTTCCAAATTCATCTATCTATATAGGAGAGAACAGAGGAAAACCTAAATATGAAAACTGCTACTGTAGATGAACGCTTCAAACTAGAAGAACAAAATTCGGTGAGCCAAGTGGGATTTGTATCCTGATCACTACCACCAAGTGTCATCAAGATTGGGTGAAAAAATATTTCCTGGTATTTCGGAAACTTGTTATTTATTAGAAACTTGGCAACCCCTCTCAATGAAAGTGCTTTTCCACAGTCTGTGCCTAGAGCTACTTGAAGAGGAAACAAACCATAGAGACAAAACTGAGAACTTTTTATTTTGACAAGTTTCAAAGAGCTAATACAAACCATGTTGGATTTAGAGATCCAAATTCATCTATCTATATGGAAGAGAACAGAGTGAAACCTAAAAATAAAAACTGCTACTGTAAACGAAGGCTTAAACCTAGAAGAACAAAAATTGGTGAGCAAAGTGGGATTTGTGTACTTGTCATTACCACCACGTATCATCAAGATTGGTTGAAAAAATATTTGCTGGCATTTCGGAAACTCGTAATTTCTTAGAAGCTTGGCAACCCCTCTCAATGAAATTGCTTTTCCACAGTCTGTGCCTAGAGCTTCTTGAAGAGGAAACAAACCATAGAGACAAAACTGAGAACTCCTTTATTTTGTCAAGTTTCAAAGAGCTACTACAAACCATGATTTATTTAGAGTTCCAAATATATTTATCTATATAGGAGAGAACCGAGGGAAACCTAAATATAAAAACTGCTACTGTAGACAATCGCTTCAAACTAGAAGAACAAAATTTGGTGAGCCAAGTGGGATTTGTGTACTGATCATTACCACAAGTATCATCAAGATTGGATGAAAATATATTTGCTGGTATTTCGGAAACTCGTTATTTCTCAGAAGCTTGGCATCCATCTCAATGAAAGTGCTTTTCCACAGTGTGTGCCTAGGGCTACTTGAAGAGGAAACAAACCATAGAGACAAAACTGAGAACTCCTTTATTTTGTCAAGTTTCACAGAGCTACTACCAACCATGTTGGATTTAGAGTTTCAAATTCTTCTAACTATATAAGAGAGAACAGAGAAAACCTAAATATAAAAACTGCTACTGTAGACGAACGCTTCAACCTAGAAGAACAAAATTTGGTGAGCAAGTGGGATTTGTGTACTGATTATGACCACCAAGTATCATCAAGATTGGTTGAAAAAATATTTGCTGGTATTTCTGAAACTCGTTATGTCTTCGAAGATTGGCAACCCCTCTCAATGAAAGTGCTTTTCCGTAGTCTGTGCCTAGGGCTACTTGAAGAAAAAACAAACCATAGTGACAAAACTGAGAACGCCTTTCTTTTATCAAGTTTCACAGAGCTACTACAAACCATGTTGGATTTAGAGTTCCAAATTCTAACTATATAAGAGAGAACAGAGGAAAACCTAAATATAAAAACTGCTACTGTCGACGAACGCTTCAACCTAGAAGAAGAAAATTTGCTGAGCTTGGTGGGATTTGTGTACTGATTATGACCACCAAGTATCATCAAGATTGGGTGAAAAAATATTTCCTGGTATTTCGGAAACTCGTTATTTCTTAGAAGCTTGGCAACCCATCTCAATGAAGGTGCTTTTCCACAGTCTGTGCCTAGGGCTCCTTGAAAATTAAACAAACCATAGAGACAAAACTGAGAACTCCTTTAATTTTGTCAAGTTTCAAAGACCTACTACAAACCATGTTTTATTTAGAGTTCCAAATTCATCTATCTATATAGGACAGAACAGAGGGAAACCTAAATATAAAAACTGCTACAGTAGACGAACGCTTCAACCTAGAATTAAAAAATTTGGTGAGCCAAGTGGGAAATGCGTACTGATCATTAGCACCAAGTGTCATCAAGATTGGGTGAAAAAATATTTGCTGGTATTTCTGAAACTCGTAATTTCTTAGAAGCTTGGCAACCCTCTCAATGAAAGTGCTTTTCCACAGTCTGTGCCCAGGCTACTTGAAGAGGCAACAAACCATAGAGACAAAACTGAGAACTCCTTTATTTTGTCAAGTATCAAAGAGCTACTACAAACCATGTTGGATTTAGAGTTCCAAATTCATCTATCTATATAGGAGAGAACAGAAAGAAACCTAAATAAAAAAACTGCTATTGTAGACGAACGCTTCAACCTAGAAGAACAAAACTTGGTGAGCCAAGTAGGATATGTGTACTGATCATTACCACGAAGTATCATCAAGATTGGATGAAAAAATATTTGCTGGTATTTCGGAAACTCGTAATTTCTTAGAAGCTTGGCAACCCCTCTCAATGAAAGTGCTTTTCCACAGTCTGTGCCTAGGGCTACTTGAAGAGGAAACAAACCATGGAGACAAAACTGAGAACTCCTTTATTTTGTCAAGTTTCAAAGAGCTACGAAAAACCATGTTGGATTTAGAGTTCCAAATTCATCTATCTATATAGGAGAGAACAGAGGGTAACCTAAATATAAAAACTGCTACTGTAGACGAACGCTTCAAGCTAGAAGAACAAAATTTGGTGAGCCAAGTGGGAAATGTTTACTGATCATTAGCATCAAGTATCATCAAGATTGGGTGAAAAAATATTTGCTGGTATTTCGGAAACTCGTAATTTCTTGGAAGCTTGGCAACCCCTTTCAATGAAAGTGCTTTCTCACAGTCTGTGCCTAGGGCTACTGAAGAGGAATAAAAACCATAGAAACAAAACTGAGAACTCTTTTATTTTGTCAAGTTTCAAAGAGCTACTACAAACCATGTTGGATTTAGAGTTCCAAATTCATCTATCTATGTATGAGAGAACAGAGTGAAACCTAAATATAAAAACTGCTACTGTAGACGAACGCTTCAAGCTAGAAGAACAAAATTTGGTTAGCCAAGTGGGATTTGTGTATTGATCATTACCACCAAGTATCATCAAGATTGGGTGAAAAAATATGTGCTGGTATTTCGGAAACTCGTTATTTCTTAGACGCTTTGCAACCGATCTCAATGAAAGTGCTTTTCCACAGTCTGTGCCTAGGGCTACTTGAAGAGGAAACAAACCATAGAGTCAATACTGAGAACTCCTTTATTTTGTCAAGTTTCAAAGAGCTACTACAAACCATGTTTTATTTAGAGTTATAATTCATCTATCTATATAGGAGATAACAGAGAGAAACCTAAATATAAAAACTGCTACTGTAGACGATCGCTTCAAACTAGAAGAACAAATTTGGTGAGCCAAGTGGGATTTGTGTACTGATCATTACCACCAAGTATCATCAAGATTGGGTGAAAAAATATTTGCTGGTATTTCGGAAACTCGTTATTTCTAGAAGCTTGGCAACCCATCTCAATGAAAGTTCTTTTCCACAGTGTGTTCCTAGGGCTACTTGAAGAGGAAACACACCATATAGACAAAACTGAGAACTCCTTTATTTTGTCAAGTTTCAAAGAGCTACTACAAACCATGTTGGATTTAGAGTTCCAAATTCATCTAACAATATAGGAGAGAACAGAGGGAAACCTAAATATAAAAACTGCTACTGTCGACGAACGCTTCAACCTAGAAGAACAAAATTTAATGAGCCAAGTGGGATTTGTGTACTGATCATTACCACCAAGTATCATCAAGACTGGGTGAAAAAATATTTGCTGGTATTTCGGAAACTCGTTATTTCTAGAAGCTTGGCAACCCATCTCTATGAAAGTGCTTTTCCACAGTGTGTTCCTAGGGCTACTTGAAGAGGAAACAAACCATAGAGACAAAACTGAGAACTCCTTTATTTTGTCAAGTTTCAAAGAGCTACTACAAACCATGTTGGATTAAGACTTCCAAATTCATCTAACTATATAGGAGAGCAGAGGGAAACCTAAATATAAAAACTGCTACTTTCGACGAACGCTTCAACCTAGAAGAACAAAATTTAATGAGCCAAGTGGGATTTGTGTACTGATCATTACCACCAAGTATCATCAAGATTGGGTGAAAAAATATTTGCTGGTATTTCGGAAACTCGTTATTTCTAGAAGCTTGGCAACCCATCTCAATGAAAGTGCTTTTCCACAGTCTGTGCCTAGGACTACTTGAAGAAAAAACAAACCATAGAGACAAAACTGAGAACTCCTTTATTTTGTCAAGTTTCAAAGAGCTACTAGAAACGATGTTGGATTTAGAGTTCCAAATTCATCTATCTATATATGAGAGAACAGAGTGAAACCTAAATATAAAAACTGCTACTGTAGACGAACGCTTCAAACTAGAAGAACAAAATTTGGTGAGCCAAGTGGGATTTGTGTACTGATCATTACCACCAAGTATCATCAAGATTGGGTGAAAAAATATTTGCTGGTATTTCGGAAACTCGTAATTTCTTAGAATCTTGGCAACCCGTCTCAATGAAAGTGCTTTTCCACAGTCTGTGCCTAGGGCTACTTGTAGAGGCAAGAAGCCATAGAGACAAAACTGAGAACCCCTTTATTTCGTCAAGTTTCAAAGAGCTACTACAAACCATGTTGAATTTAGAGTTCCAATTTCATCTATCTATATAGGAGAGAACAGAGGGAAACCTAAATATAAAAACTGCTACTGTAGACGAACGCTTCAACCTAGAAGAACAAAATTTGGTGAGCCAAGTGGTATTTGTGTACTGATGATTAACACCAAGTATCATCAAGATTGGGTGAAAAAATATTTGCTGGTATTTCGGAAACTCGTAATTTCTTTGAAGCTTGGCAACCCCTCTCAATGAAAGTGCTTTTCCACAGTCTGTGCCCAGGGCTACTTGAAGAGGAAACAAACCATGGAGACAAAACTGAGAACTCCTTTATTTTGTAAAGTTTCAAAGAGCTACTACAAACCATATTGGATTTAGAGTTCCAAATTCATCTATCTATATAGGAGAGAACAGAGGGAAACCTAAATATAAAAACTGCTATTGTAGACGAATGCTTCAACCTAGAAGAACAAAATTGGGTGAGCCAAGTGGGATATGTGTACTGATCATTACCACCAAGTATCATCAAGATTGGATGAAAAAATATTTGCTGCTATTTCGGAAACTCGTAATTTCTTAGAAGCTTGGCAACCCCTCTCAATGAAAGTGCTTTTCCACAGTCTGTGCCTAGGGCTACTTGAAGATGAAACAAACCATGGAGACAAAACTGAGAACTCCTTTATTTTGTCAAGTTTCAAAGAGCTACGAAAAACCATGTTGGATTTAGAGTTCCAAATTCATCTTTCTATATAGGAGAGAACAGAGGGTAACCTAAATATAAAAACGGCTACTGTAGACGAACGCTTCAACCTAGAATAACAAAATTTGGTGAGCCAAGTGGGAAATGTATACTGATCATTAGCACAAAGTATCATCAAGATTGGGTGAAAAAATATTTGCTGGTATTTCGTAAACTCGTAATTTCTTGGAAGCTTGGCAACCCCTTTCAATGAAAGTGCTTTTTCACAGTCTGTGCCTAGGGCTACTTGAAGAGGAATAAAAACCATAGAAACAAAACTGAGAACTCTTTTATTTCGTCAAGTTTCAAAGAGCTACTACAAACCATGTTGGATTTAGAGTTCCAAATTCATCTATCTATGTATGAGAGAACAGAGTGAAACCTAAATATAAAAACTGCTACTGTAGTCGAACGCTTCAAGCTAGAAGAACAAAATTTGGTGAGCCAAGTGGGATTTGTGTACTGATCATTACCACCAAGTATCATCAAGATTGGGTGAAAAAAATATTTGCTGGTATTTCGGAAACTCGTTATTTCTTAGAAGCTTAGCAACCCCTCTCAATGAAAGTGCTTTTCCACAGTCTGTGCCTAGGGCTACTTGAAGAGGAACCAAACCATAGAGACAAAACGGAGAACTCCTTTATTTTGTCAAGTTACAAAGAGCTAATACAAACCATGTTGGATTTAGATTTCCAAATTCATCTATCTATATAGGAGAGAACACAGGGAAACCTAAATATAAAAACTGCTAGTGTAGACTAACGCCTCAACCTAGAAAAACAATATTCAGTGAGCCAAGTGGGATTTGTGTCCTGATCATTACCACCAAGTATCATCAAGATTGGGTTTAAAAATATATCCTTGTATTTCGGAAAGTCGTAATTTCTTAGAAGCTTGGCAACCCCCCTCAATGAAAGTGCTTTTCCACAGTCTGTGCCTAGAGCTTCTTGAAGAGGAAACAAACCATAGAGACAAAAGGGAGAACTCCTTTGTTTTGTCAAGTTTCAAAGAGCTAATACAAACCATGTTGGATTTAGTGTTCCAAATTCATCTATCTATATAGGAGAGAACAGAGGGAAACCTAAATATAAAAACTGCTACTGTAGACGAACGCTTCAACCTAGAAAAAGAAAATTTGGTGATCCACGTGGGATTTATGTACTGATCATTACCACCAAGTATCATCAAGATTGGGTGAAAAAGTATTTGCTGGTATTTCGGAAACTCGTTATTTCTTAGAAGCTTGGCAACCCCTCTCAATGAAAGTGCTTTTCCACAGTCTGTTCCTAGGGCTACTTGAAGAGGTAACAAACCATAGAGACTAAACTGAGAACTCCTTTGTTTTGTCAAGTATCAAAGAGCCACTAAAAACCATGTTGCATTTAGAGTTCCAAATTCATCTATCTATATATGAGAGAAAGAGGGAAACCTAAGTATAAAAACTGCTACCTTAGACGAACGCTTCAACCTAGAAGAACAAAATTTGGTGAGCCAAGTGGGATTTGTGTACTGATCATTACCACCAAGTTTCATCAAGATTGGGTTTCAAAATATATCCTGGTATTTCCGAAACTCGTAATTTCTTTGGAAGCTTGGCAACCCTTTTCAATGAAAGTGCTTTTCCACAGTCTTTGCTTAGGGCTATGTGAAGAGGAAACAAACCATAGAGACAAAACTGAGAACTACTTTTTTTTTTGTCAAGTTTCAAAGAGCTACTACAAACCATTTTGGATTTAGAGTTCCAAATTCATCTATCTATATAGGAGAGAACAGAGGGAAACCTAAATATAAAAACTGCTACTGTAGACGAACGCTTCAACATAGAAGAACAAAATTTGGTGAGCCAAGTGGGATTTGTGTACTGATTATTACCACTAATTATCATCAAGATTTGGTGAAAAAATATTTGCTGGTATTTCGGAAACTCTTAATATCTTTGGAAGCTTGGCAACCCATCTCATTGAAAGTGCTTTTCCACAGTGTGTGCCTAGAGCTACTTAAAGAGTAAACAAACCATAGAGACAAAACTGAGAACTTTTTTTATTTTGTCAAGTTTTAAAGAGCTACTTCAAACCATGTTGGATTTAGAGTTCCAAATTCATCTATCTATATAGGAGAGAACAGAGGGAAACCTAAATATAAAAACTGCTACTGTAGACGAACGCTTCAACCTAGAAGAACAAAATTCGGGGAGCCAAGTGGGATTTGTGTCCTGATCATTAACGCCAAGTATCTTCAAGATTGGGTGAAAAAAATATTTGCTGGCATTTCGGAAACTCGTAATTTATTGGAAGCTTGGCAACCCCTCTCAATGAAGTGCTTTTCCGCAGTCTGTGCCTAGAGCTACTTTAAGAGGAAACAAACCATAGAGACAAAACTGAGAACTCCTTTATTTGGTCAAGTATCAAAAAGCTACTAAAAGCCATGTTGTATTTAGAGTTCCAAATTCATCTATCTATATAGGAGAGAACAGAGTGAAACCTAAAAATATAAACTGCTACTGTAAACGAACGCTTCAACCTTGAAGAACAAAAATTGGTGAGCCAAGTGGGATTTGTGTACTTGTCATTACCACCATGTATCATCAAGATTGGGAGAAAAAATATTTGCTGGTATTTCGGAAACTCGTAATTTCTTTGGAAGCTTCGCAACCCTTTTCAATGAAAGTGCTTTTCCACAGTGTTTGCTTAGGGCTACTTGAAGAGGAATGAAACCATGGAGACAAAACTGAGAACTACTTTTTTTTGGTCAAGTTTCAAAAAGAGCTACTACATACCATGTTGGATTTTAGAGTTCCAAATTCATCTATCTATATAGGAGAGAACAGAGGAAAACCTAAATATGAAAACTGCTACTGTAGATGAACGTTCAAACTAGAAGAACAAAATTCGTTGAGCCAAGTGGGATTTGTATCCTGATCATTACCACCAAGTATCATCAAGATTGGGTGAAAAAATATTTCCTGGTATTTCGGAAACTTGTTATTTATTAGAAACATGGCAACCCCTCTCAATGAAAGTGCTTTTTCCACAGTCTGTGCCTAGAGCTACTTGAAGAGGAAACAAACCATAGAGACAAAACTGAGAATTTTTATTTTGACAAGTTTCAAAGAGCTAATACAAACCATGTTGGATTTAGAGATCCAAATTCATCTATCTATATAGAAGAGAACAGAGGGAAACCTAAATATAAAAACTGCTACTGTGGACGAACGCTTCAACCTAGAAGAACAAAATTTGGTGAGCCAAGTGGGATTTGTGTACTGATTATGACCACCAAGTATCATCAAGATTGGTTGAAAAAATATTTGCTGGTATTTCTGAAACTCGTTATGTCTTTGAAGCTTGGCAACCCCTCTCAATGAAAGTGCTTTTCCATAGTCTGTGCCTAGGGCTACTTGAAGAAAAAACAAACCATAGAGACAAAACTGAGAACTCCTTTATTTTGTCAAGTTTCAAAGACCTACTACAAACCATGTTTTATTTAGAGTTCCAAATTCATCTATCTATATAGGAGAGAACAGAGGGAAACCTAAATATAAAAACTGCTAATGTAGACGAACGCTTCAACCTAGAATTAAAAAATTTGGTGAGCCAAGTGGGAAATGCGTACTGATCATTAGCACCAAGTGTCATCAAGATTGGGTGAAAAAATATTTGCTGGTATTTCTGAAACTCGTAATTTCTTAGAAGCTTGGCAACCCCTCTCAATGAAAGTGCTTTTCCACAGTCTGTGCCCAGGGCTACTTGAAGAGGAAACAAACCATAGAGACAAAACTGAGAACTCCTTTATTTTGTCAAGTTTCAAAGAGCTACTACAAACCATGTTGGATTTAGAGTTCCAAATTCATCTATCTATATAGGAGAGAACAGAGGGAAACCTAAATATAAAAACTGCTATTGTAGACGAACGCTTCAAACTAGAAGAACAAAATTTGGTGAGCCAAGTGGGATATGTGTACTGATCATTACCACCAAGTATCATCAAGATTGGATGAAAAAATATTTGCTGGTATTTCGGAAAATCGTAATTTCTTAGAAGCTTGGCAACCCCTCTCAATGAAAGTGCTTTTCCACAGTCTGTGCCTAGGGCTACTTGAAGAGGAAACAAACCATGGAGACAAAACTGAGAACTCCTTTATTTTGTCAAGTTTCAAAGAGCTACGAAAAACCATGTTGGATTTAGAGTTCCTAATTCATCTGTCTATATAGGAGAGAACAGAGGGTAACCTAAATATAAAAACTGCTACTGTAGACGAACGCTTCAACCTAGAATAACAAAATTTGGTGAGCCAAGTGGGAAATGTGTACTGATCATTAGCACCAAGTATCATCAAGATTGGGTGAAAAAATATTTGCTGGTATTTCGGAAACTCATAATTTCTTGGAAGCTTGGCAACCCCTTTCAATGAAAGTGCTTTTTCACAGTCTGTGCCTAGGGCTACTTGAAGAGGAATAAAAAACATAGAGACAAAACTGAGAACTCTTTTATTGTGTCAAGTTTCAAAGAGCTACTACAAACCATGTTGGATTTAGAGTTCCAAATTCATCTATCTATGTATGAGAGAACAGAGTGAAACCTAAATATAAAAACTGCTACTGTAGACGAACGCTTCAAGCTAGAAGAACAAAATTTGGTGAGCCAAGTGGGAGTTGTGTACTGATCATTACCACCAAGTATCATCAAGATTGGGTGAAAAAATATGTGCTGGTATTTCGGAAACTCGTTATTTCTTAGACGCTTTGCAACCCCTCTCAATGAAAGTTCTTTTCCACAGTCTGTGCCTAGGGCTACTTGAAGAGGAAACAAACCATAGAGACAAAACTGAGAACTCCTTTATTTTTTCAAGTTTCAAAGAGCTACTACAAAACCATGTTTTATTTAGAGTTATAATTCATCTATCTATATAGGAGATAACAGAGGGAAACCTAAATATAAAAACTGCTACTGTAGACGATCGCTTCAAACTAGAAGAACAAATTTGGTGAGCCAAGTGGGATTTGTGTACTGATCATTACCACCAAGTATCATCAAGATTGGGTGAAAAAATATTTGCTGGTATTTCGGAAACTCGTTATTTCGAGAAGCTTGGCAACCCATCTCAATGAAAGTGCTTTTCCACAGTGTGTTTCTAGGGCTACTTGAAGAGGAAACAAACCATAGAGACAAAACTGAGAACTCCTTTATTTTGTCAAGTTTCAAAGAGCTACTACAAACCATGTTGGATTTAGAGTTCCAAATTCATCTAACTATATAGGAGAGAACAGAGGGAAACCTAAATATAAAAACTGCTACTGTCGACGAACGCTTCAACCTAGAAGAACAAAATTTAATGAGCCAAGTGGGATTTGTGTACTGATCATTACCACCAAGTATCATCAAGATTGGGTGAAAAAATATTTGCTGGTATTTCGGAAACTCGTTATTTCTAGAAGCTTGGCAACTCATCTCTATGAAAGTGCTTTTCCACAGTGTGTTGTTAGGGCTACTTGAAGAGGACACAAACCATAGAGACAAAACTGAGAACTCCTTTATTTTGTCAAGTTTCAAAGAGCTACTACAAACCATGTTGGATTTAGCGTTCCAAATACATCTAACTATATAGGAGAGAACAGAGGGAAACCTAAATATAAAAACTGCTACTTTCGAAGAAAGCTTCAACCTAGAAGATCAAAATTTAATGAGCCAAGTGGGAATTGTGTACTGATCATTACCACCAAGTATCATCAAGATTGGGTGAAAAAATATTTGCTGGTATTTCGGAAACTCGTTATTTCTAGAAGCTTGGCAACCAATCTAAATGAAAGTGCTTTTCCACAGTGTGTTCCTATGGCTACTTGAAGAGGAAACAAACCATAGAGACAAAACTGAGAACTCCTTTATTTTGTCAGGTTTCAAAGGGCTACTACAAACCATGTAGGATTTAGAGTTCCAAATTCATCTATCTATATAGGAGAGAACAGAGGGAAACCTAAATATAAAAACTGCTATTGTAGACGAACGCTTCAACCTAGAAGAACAATATTTGGTGAGCCAAGTGGGATATGTGTACTGATCGTTACCACCAAGTATCATCAAGATTGGATGAAAAAATATTTGCTGCTATTTCGGGAACTCGTAATTTCTTAGAAGCTTTCAACCCCTCTCAATGAAAGTGCTTTTCCGCAGTCTGTGCCTAGGGCTACTTGAAGAGGAAACAAACCATGGAGACAAAAGTGAGAACTCCTTTATTTTGTCAAGTTTCAAAGAGCTACGAAAAACCATGTTGGATTTAGAGTTCCAAATTCATCTATCTATATAGGAGAGAACAGTGGGTAACCTAAATATAAAAACTGCTACTGTAGACGAACGCTTCAACCTAGAATAACAAAATTTAGTGAGCCAAGTGGGAAATGTGTACTGATCATTAGCACCAAGTATCATCAAGATTGGGTGAAAAAATATTTGCTGGTATTTCGGACACTCGTAATTTATTGGAAGCTTGGCAACCCCTTTCAATGAAAGTGCTTTTTCACATTCTGTGCCTAGGGCTACTTGAAGAGGAAACAAACCATAGAGACAAAACTGAAAACTCTTTTATTTTGTCAAGTTTCAAAGAGCTACTACAAACCATGTTGGATTTAGAGTTCAAATTCATCTATCTATATATGAGAGAACAGAGTGAAACCTAAATATAAAAACTGCTACTGTAGACGAACGCTTCAAGCTAGAAGAACAAAATTTGGAGAGCCAAGTGGGATTTGTGTACTGATCATTACCAAAAAGTATCATCAAGATTGGGTGAAAAAATATTTGCTGGTATTTCGGAAACTCGTTATTTCTTAGACGCTTGGCAACCCCTCTCAATGAAAGTGCTTTTCCACAGTCTGTGCCTAGGGCTACTTGAAGAGGAAACAAACCATAGAGACAAAACTGAGAACTCCTTAATTTTGTCAAGTTTCAAAGAGCTACTACAAACCATGTTCGATTTAGAGTTCCAAATTCATCTATCTATATAGGAGAGAACAAGGGAAACCTAAATATAAAAACTGCTACTGTAGACGAACGCTTCAACCTAGAAGAACAAAATTTGGTGAGCCAAGTGGGTTTGTGTACTGATCATTTCCACCAGGTATCATCAAGATTGGGTGAAAAAATGTTTGCTGGTATTTCGGAAAATCGTAATTTTCTAGAACCTTGCAACCCCTCTCAATGAAAGTGCTTTTCCACAGTCTGTGCCTAGGGCTACTTGAAGAGAAAACAAACAATAGAGACAAAACTGAGAACTCCTTTATTTTGTCAAGTTTCAAAGAGCTACTACAAACCATGTTGGATTTAGAATTCCAAATTCATGTATCTATATAGAAGAGAACAGAGGGTAACCTAAATATAAAAACTGCTACTGTAGACGAAGTCTTCAACCTAGAGGAATAAAATTTGGTGAGCCAAGTGGGATTTGTGTACTGATCATTACCACCAAGTATCATCAAGATAGGGTGAAAGAATGTTTGCTGATATTTCGGAAACTCGTAATTTCTTAAAAGCTTGGCAACCCCTCTCAATGAAAGTGCTTTTCCACAGTCTATCCCTAGGGCTACTTGAAGAGGAAACAAAACATAGAGAAAAAACTGAGAACTCCATTATTTTGTTAAGTTTCAAAAAGCTACTACAAACCATGTTGTATTTAGTGTTCCAAATTAAACTATCTATATAAAAGAGAACACAGGGAAACCTAAATATAAAAACTGCTACTGTAGACGAACGCTTCATCCTACAAGAACAAAATTTGGTGAGCCAAGTGGGAATTGTGTACTGATCATTAGCTCCAAGTATCATCAAGATTGGTTGAAAAAATATTTGCTGGTATTTAGGAAACTCGTTATTTCTTAGAAGCTTGGCAACCCCTCCCAATGATAGTGCTTTTCCACAGTCTGTGCCTAAGGCTCCTTGAGGATTAAACAAACCATAGAGACAAAACTAAGAACTCCTTTATTTTGTCAAGTTTCAAAGAGCTACTACAAACCATGTTGGATTTAGAGTTCCAAATTCATCTATCTATATAGGAGAGAACAGAGGGAAACCTAAATATAAAAACTGCCTCTGTAGACGAACGCTTCCAACTAGAAGAACAAAATTTGGTGAGCCAAGTGAGATTTGTATACTGATCATTACCACCAAGCATCATCAAGATTGGGTGAAAAAATATTTGCTGGTATTTCGGAAACTCGTTATTTCTTAGAAGCTTGGCAACCCATCTCAATGAAAGTGCTTTTCACAGTCTGTGCCTAGGGCTACTTGAAGAGGAAACAAACCATAGAGACAAAACTGAGAACTCCTTTATTTTGTCAAGTTTCAAAGAGCTACTAGAAACAATGTTGGATTTAGAGTTCCAAATTCATCTATCTATATAGGAGAGAACAGAGTGAAACCTAAATATAAAAACTGCTACTGTAGCCGAACGCTTCAACCTAGAAGAACAAAATTTGGTGAGCCAAGTGGGATTTGTGTACTGATCGTTACCACCACGTATCATCAAGATTGGGTGAAAAAATATTTGCTGGTATCTCGGAAACACGTAATTTCTTGGATGCTTGGCAACCCCTTTCAATGAAAGTGCTTTTCCCCAGTCTCTGCTTAGGGCTACTTGAAGAGGAAACAAACCATAGATACAAAAGGGAGAACTACTTTATTTTGTCAAGTTTCAAAGAGCTACTACAAACCATGTTGTATTTAGTTTTCCAAATTCATCTATCTATATAGGAGAGAACAGAGGGAAACCTAAATACAAAAACTGCTACTGTAGACGAACGCTTCAACCTAGAAGAAAAAAATTTGGTGAGCCAAGTGGGAATTGTGTACTGATCATTAGCACCAAGTATCATCAAGATTGGGTGAAAAAATATTTGCTGGTATTTAGGAAACTTGTTATTTCTTAGAAGCTTGGCAACCCCTCCCAATGATAGTGCTTTTCCACAGTCTGTGCATAGGGCTCCTTGAGGATTAAACAAACCATAGAGACAAAACTAAGAACTCCTTTATTTTGTCAAGTTTCAAAGAGCTACTACAAACCATGTTGGATTTAGAGTTCCAAATTCATCTATCTACATAGGAGAGAACAGCGGGAAACCTAAATATAAAAACTGCTACTGTAGACGAACGCTTCAACCTAGAATAACAAATTTGGTGAGCCACGTGGTAAATGTGTACTGATCATTAGCACCAAGTATCATCAAGATTGGGTGAAAAAAATATTTGCTGGTATTTCGGAAACTCGTTATTTCTTGGAAGCTTGGCAACCACTTTCAATGAAAGTGCTTTTCGCGAGTCTCTGCCTAGGGCTACTTAAAGATCAAACAAACCATAGAGACAAAACTGAGAACTCCTTTATTTTGTCAAGTTTCAAAGAGCTAATAGAAACAATGTTGGATTTAGAGTTCCAAATTCATCTATCTATATAGGAGAGAACAGAGTGAAACCTAAATATAAAGACTGCTACTGTAGACGAACGCTTCAACCTAGAAGAACAAAATTTGGTGAGCCAAGTGGGATTTGTGTACTGATCGTTACCACCACGTATCATCAAGATTCGGTGAAAAAATATTTGCTGGTATTTCGGAAACTCGTAATTTCTTAGAAGCTTGGCAACCCATCTCAATGAAAGTGCTTTCCACAGTCTGTGCCTAGGGCTACTTGAAGAGGAAACAAACCATAGAGACAAAACTGAGAACTCCTTTATTTTGTAAAGTTTCAAAGAGCTACTACAAACCATGTTGGATTTAGAGTTCCAAATTCATCTATCTACATAGGAGAGAACAGAGGGAAACCTAAATATAAAAACTGCTACTGTAGACGAACGCTTCAACCTAGAATAACAAATTTGGTGAGCCACGTGGTAAATGTGTACTGATCATTAGCACCAAGTATCATCAAGATTGGGTGAAAAAAATATTTGCTGGTATTTCGGAAACTCGTTATTTCTTAGAAGCTTGGCAACCCCTCTCAATGAAAGTGCTTTTCCACAGTCTGTGCCTAGGCCTCCTTGAAGATTAAACAAACCATAGAGACAAAACTGAGAACTCCTTTATTTTGTCAAGTTTCAAAGACATACTACAAACCATGTTTTATTTAGAGTTCCAAATTCATCTTTCTATATAAAAGAGAACAGAGGGAAACCTAAATATATAAACTGCTACTGTAGACAAAGGCTTCAACTTAGAAGAACAAAATTTGGTGAGCCAAGTGGGATTTGTGTACTGATCATTTCCACCAAGTATCATCAAGATTGGGTGAAAAAATATTTGCTGGTATTTCGGAAAATCGTAATTTTCTAGAAGCTTGGCAACCCCTCTCAATGAAAGTGCTTTTCCAGAGTCTGTGCCTAGGGCTACTTGAAGAGGAAAAAAACAATAGAGACAAAACTGAGAACTCCTTTATTTTGTCAAGTTTGAAAGAGCTACTACAAACCATGTTGGATTTAGAATTCCAAATTCATGTATCTATATAGGAGAGAACAGAGTGAAACCTGAAAATAAAAACTGCTACTGTAAACGAAGGCTTCAACCTAGCAAAACAAAATATGGTGAGCCAAGTGGGATTTGTGTACTTTTCATTACCACCACGTATCATCAAGATTGGGTGAAAAAATATTTGCTGGTATCTCGGAAACACGTAATTTCTTGGATGCTTGGCAACCCCTTTCAATGAAAGTGCTTTTCCACAGTCTCTGCTTAGGGCTACTTGAAGAGGAAACAAACCATAGATACAAAAGGGAGAACTACTTTATTTTGTCAAGTTTCAAAGAGTTACTACAAACCATGTTGGATTTAGAGTTCCAAATTCATCTATCTATATAGAAGAGAACAGAGGGTAACCTAAATATAAAAACTGCTACTGTAGACGAACGCTTCAACCTAGAGGAACAAAATTTGGTGAGCCAAGTGGGATTTGTGTACTGATCATTACCACCAAGTATCATCAAGATAGGGTGAAAGAATGTTTGCTGGTATTTCGGAAACTCGTAATTTCTTAAAAGCTTGGCAACCCCTCTCAATGAAAGTGCTTTTCCACAGTCTGTCCCTAGGGCTACTTGAAGAGGAAACAAACCATAGAGACAAAACTGAGAACTCCTTTATTTTGTTAAGTTTCAAAAAGCTACTACAAACCATGTTGTATTTATTGTTCCAAATTCATCTATCTATATAGGAGAGAACAGAGGGAAATCTAAATATAAAAACTGCTACTGTAGACGAACGCTTCAACCTAGAAGAACAAAATTTGGTGAGCCAAGTGGGAATTGTGTACTGATCATTAGCACCAAGTATCATCAAGATTGGGTGAAAAAATATTTGCTGGTATTTCGGAAACTCGTTATTTCTTAGAAGCTTGGCAACCCCTCCCAATGATAGTGCTTTTCCACAGTCTGTGCCTAGGACTCCTTGAGGATTAAACAAACCATAGAGACAAAACTAAGAACTCCTTTATTTTGTCAAGTTTCAAAGAGCTACTACAAACCATGTTGGATTTAGAGTTCCAAATTCATCTATCTATATAGGAGAGAACAGAGGGAAACCTAAATATAAAAACTGCCTCTGTAGACGAACGCTTCCACCTAGAAGAACAAAATTTGGTGAGCCAAGTGAGATTTGTATACTGATCATTACCACCAAAGATTGGGTGAAAAAATATTTGCTGGTATTTCGGAAACTCGTTATTTCTTAGAAGCTTGGCAACCCATCTCAATGAACGTGCTTTTCACAGTCTGTGCCTAGGGCTACTTGAAGAGGAAACAAACCATAGAAACAAAACTGAGAACTACTTTATTTTGTCAAGTTTCAAAGAGCTACTACAAACCATGTTGGATTTAGAGTTCCAAATTCATCTATCTATATAGGAGAGAACAGAGGGAAACCTAAATATAAAAACTGCTACTGCACACGAACGCTTCAACCTAGAAGAACAAAATTTGGTGAGCCAAGTGGGATTTGTGTACTGATCGTTACCACCATGTATCATCAAGATTCGGTGAAAAAATATTTGCTGGTATTTCAGAAACTCGTAATTTCTTAGAAGCTTGGCAACCCATCTGAGTGAAAGTGCTTTCCACAGTCTGTGCCTAGGGCTACTTGAAGAGGAAACAAACCATAGAGACAAAACTGAGAACTCCTTTATTTTGTCAAGTTTCAAAGAGCTACTACAAACCATGTTGGATTTAGAGTTCCAAATTCATCTATCTACATAGGAGAGAACAGAGGGAAACCTAAATATAAAAAGTGCTACTGTAGACGAACGCTTCAACCTAGAAGAACAAAATTTGGTGGGCCATGTGGAGTTTGTGTACTTATCATTACCACCAAGTATCATCAAGATTGGGTGAAAAAATATTTGCTGGTATTTCGGAAACTGGTTATTTCTTAGAAGCTTGGCAACCCCTCTCAATGAAAGTGCTTTTCCACAGTCTATGCCTAGGGCTACTTGAATAGGAAACAATCCATAGAGACAAAACTGAGAACTCCTTTATTTTTTCAAGTTTCAAAGAGCTACTACAAACCATGTTGGATTTAGAATTCCAAATTCATCTATCAATATAGGAGAGAACGGAGTGAAACCTGAAAATAAAAACTGCTACTGTAAACGAAGGCTTCAACCTAGCAAAACAAAATTTGGTGAGTCAAGTGGGATTTGTGTACTTTTCATTACCACCACGTATCATCAAGATTGGGTGAAAAAATATTTGCTGGTATTTCGGAAACTCGTAATTTCTTAGAATCTTGGCAACCACTCTCAATGAAAGTGTTTTTCCACAGTCTGTGCGTAGGGCTACTTGTAGAGGAAAGAAGCCATAGAGACAAAACTGAGAACCCCTTTATTTTGTCAAGTTTCCAAGAGCTACTACAAACCATGTTGAATTTAGAGTTTCAATTTCATCTATCTATATAGGAGAGAACAGAGGGAAACCTAAATATAAAAACTGCTACTGTAGACGAACGCTTCAACCTAGAAGAACAAAATTTGGTGAGCCAAGTGGGATTTGTGTACTGATGATTAACACCAAGTATCATCAAGATTGGGTAAAAAAATATTTGCTGGTATTTCGGAAACTCGTAATTTCTTAGAAGCTTGGCAACCCCTCCTCAATGAAAGTGCTTTTCAACAGTCTGTGCATAGGGCTACTTGAAGAGGAAACAAACCATAGAGACAAAACTGAGAACTCCTTAATTTCGTCAAGTTTCAAAGAGCTACTACAAACCATGTTCGATTTAGAGTTCCAAATTCATCTATCTATATAGGAGAGAATGGAGTGAAACCTGAAAATAAAAACTGCTACTGTAAACGAAGGCTTCAACCTAGCAAAACAAAATTTGGTGAGCCAATTGGGATTTGTGTACTGATCATTACCACGACGTATCATCAAGATTGGGTGAAAAAATATTTGCTGGTATATCCGAAACACGTAATTTCTTGGATGCTTGGCAACCCCTTTCAATGAAAGTGCTTTTCCACAGTCTCTGCATAGGGCTACTTGAAGAGGAAACAAACCATAGAGACAAAACTGAGAACTCCTTTATTTTGTCAAGTTTCAAAGATCTACTACAAACCATGTTGTATTTAGAGTTCCAAATTCATCTATCTATATTGGAGAGAACAGGGGGAAACCTAAATATAAAAACTGCTACTGTAGACGAAACGCTTCAACCTAGAAGAACAAAATTGGTGAGCAAAGTGGGATTTGGTGTACCGATCATTACCACCAATTATCATCAAGATTGGGTGAAAAAAATATTTGCTGGTGTTTTGGAAACTCGTTATTTCTTGGAAGCTTGGCAACCACTTTCAATGAAAGTGCTTTTCCCTAGTCTGTGCCTATGGCTACTTAAAGAGGAAACAAACCATAGAGACAAAACTGAGAACTACTTTATTTTGTCTAGTTTCAACAAGCTACTACAAACCATGTTGGATTTAGAGTTCCAAATTCATATATCTATATAGGAGAGAACAGAGTGAAACCTGAAAATAAAAACTGCTACTGTAGACGAACGCTTCAGCCTAGACGAACACAATTTGGTGAGCCAAGTGGGATTTGTGTACTGATCATTACCACCATGTATCATCAAGATTGGGTGAAAAAATATTTGCTGGTATTTCGGATACACGTTATTTCTTAGAAACTTGCAAACCCTCTCAATGAAAGTTCTTTTCCACAGCCTGTGCCTAGGGCTACTTGAAGAGGAAACAAAAAATAGAGACAAAACTGAGAACTACTTTATTTTGTCAAGTTTCAAAGAGCTACTACAAACCATGTTGGATTTAGAGTTCCAAATTCATCTATCTAAATAGGAGAGAACAGAGGGTAACCTAAATATAAAAACTGCTACTGTAGACGAACGCTTCAACCTAGAATAACAAAATTTGGTGAGCCAAGTGGGAATTGTGTACTGATCATTAGCTCCAAGTATCATCAAGATTGGTTGAAAAAATATTTGCTGGTATTTAGGAAACTCGTTATTTCTTAGAAGCTTGGCAACCCCTCCCAATGATAGTGCTTTTCCACAGTCTGTGCCTAAGGCTCCTTGAGGATTAAACAAACCATAGAGACAAAACTAAGAACTCCTTTATTTTGTCAAGTTTCAAAGAGCTACTACAAACCATGTTGGATTTAGAGTTCCAAATTCATCTATCTATATAGGAGAGAACAGAGGGAAACCTAAATATAAAAACTGCCTCTGTAGACGAACGCTTCCAACTAGAAGAACAAAATTTGGTGAGCCAAGTGAGATTTGTATACTGATCATTACCACCAAGCATCATCAAGATTGGGTGAAAAAATATTTGCTGGTATTTCGGAAACTCGTTATTTCTTAGAAGCTTGGCAACCCATCTCAATGAAAGTGCTTTTCACAGTCTGTGCCTAGGGCTACTTGAAGAGGAAACAAACCATAGAGACAAAACTGAGAACTCCTTTATTTTGTCAAGTTTCAAAGAGCTACTAGAAACAATGTTGGATTTAGAGTTCCAAATTCATCTATCTATATAGGAGAGAACAGAGTGAAACCTAAATATAAAAACTGCTACTGTAGCCGAACGCTTCAACCTAGAAGAACAAAATTTGGTGAGCCAAGTGGGATTTGTGTACTGATCGTTACCACCACGTATCATCAAGATTGGGTGAAAAAATATTTGCTGGTATCTCGGAAACACGTAATTTCTTGGATGCTTGGCAACCCCTTTCAATGAAAGTGCTTTTCCACAGTCTCTGCTTAGGGCTACTTGAAGAGGAAACAAACCATAGATACAAAAGGGAGAACTACTTTATTTTGTCAAGTTTCAAAGAGCTACTACAAACCATGTTGTATTTAGTTTTCCAAATTCATCTATCTATATAGGAGAGAACAGAGGGAAACCTAAATACAAAAACTGCTACTGTAGACGAACGCTTCAACCTAGAAGAAAAAAATTTGGTGAGCCAAGTGGGAATTGTGTACTGATCATTAGCACCAAGTATCATCAAGATTGGGTGAAAAAATATTTGCTGGTATTTAGGAAACTTGTTATTTCTTAGAAGCTTGGCAACCCCTCCCAATGATAGTGCTTTTCCACAGTCTGTGCATAGGGCTCCTTGAGGATTAAACAAACCATAGAGACAAAACTAAGAACTCCTTTATTTTGTCAAGTTTCAAAGAGCTACTACAAACCATGTTGGATTTAGAGTTCCAAATTCATCTATCTACATAGGAGAGAACAGAGGGAAACCTAAATATAAAAACTGCTACTGTAGACGAACGCTTCAACCTAGAATAACAAATTTGGTGAGCCACGTGGTAAATGTGTACTGATCATTAGCACCAAGTATCATCAAGATTGGGTGAAAAAAATATTTGCTGGTATTTCGGAAACTCGTTATTTCTTGGAAGCTTGGCAACCACTTTCAATGAAAGTGCTTTTCGCGAGTCTCTGCCTAGGGCTACTTAAAGATCAAACAAACCATAGAGACAAAACTGAGAACTCCTTTATTTTGTCAAGTTTCAAAGAGCTAATAGAAACAATGTTGGATTTAGAGTTCCAAATTCATCTATCTATATAGGAGAGAACAGAGTGAAACCTAAATATAAAGACTGCTACTGTAGACGAACGCTTCAACCTAGAAGAACAAAATTTGGTGAGCCAAGTGGGATTTGTGTACTGATCGTTACCACCACGTATCATCAAGATTCGGTGAAAAAATATTTGCTGGTATTTCGGAAACTCGTAATTTCTTAGAAGCTTGGCAACCCATCTCAATGAAAGTGCTTTCCACAGTCTGTGCCTAGGGCTACTTGAAGAGGAAACAAACCATAGAGACAAAACTGAGAACTCCTTTATTTTGTAAAGTTTCAAAGAGCTACTACAAACCATGTTGGATTTAGAGTTCCAAATTCATCTATCTACATAGGAGAGAACAGAGGGAAACCTAAATATAAAAACTGCTACTGTAGACGAACGCTTCAACCTAGAATAACAAATTTGGTGAGCCAAGTGGTAAATGTGTACTGATCATTAGCACCAAGTATCATCAAGATTGGGTGAAAAAAATATTTGCTGGTGTTTCGGAAACTCGTTATTTCTTAGAAGCTTGGCAACCCCTCTCAATGAAAGTGCTTTTCCACAGTCTGTGCCTAGGCCTCCTTGAAGATTAAACAAACCATAGAGACAAAACTGAGAACTCCTTTATTTTGTCAAGTTTCAAAGACATACTACAAACCATGTTTTATTTAGAGTTCCAAATTCATCTTTCTATATAAAAGAGAACAGAGGGAAACCTAAATATAAAAACTGCTACTGTAGACAAAGGCTTCAACTTAGAAGAACAAAATTTGGTGAGCCAAGTGGGATTTGTGTACTGATCATTTCCACCAAGTATCATCAAGATTGGGTGAAAAAATATTTGCTGGTATTTCGGAAAATCGTAATTTTCTAGAAGCTTGGCAACCCCTCTCAATGAAAGTGCTTTTCCAGAGTCTGTGCCTAGGGCTACTTGAAGAGGAAAAAAACAATAGAGACAAAACTGAGAACTCCTTTATTTTGTCAAGTTTGAAAGAGCTACTACAAACCATGTTGGATTTAGAATTCCAAATTCATGTATCTATATAGGAGAGAACAGAGTGAAACCTGAAAATAAAAACTGCTACTGTAAACGAAGGCTTCAACCTAGCAAAACAAAATATGGTGAGCCAAGTGGGATTTGTGTACTTTTCATTACCACCACGTATCATCAAGATTGGGTGAAAAAATATTTGCTGGTATCTCGGAAACACGTAATTTCTTGGATGCTTGGCAACCCCTTTCAATGAAAGTGCTTTTCCACAGTCTCTGCTTAGGGCTACTTGAAGAGGAAACAAACCATAGATACAAAAGGGAGAACTACTTTATTTTGTCAAGTTTCAAAGAGCTACTACAAACCATGTTGGATTTAGAGTTCCAAATTCATCTATCTATATAGAAGAGAACAGAGGGTAACCTAAATATAAAAACTGCTACTGTAGACGAACGCTTCAACCTAGAGGAACAAAATTTGGTGAGCCAAGTGGGATTTGTGTACTGATCATTACCACCAAGTATCATCAAGATAGGGTGAAAGAATGTTTGCTGGTATTTCGGAAACTCGTAATTTCTTAAAAGCTTGGCAACCCCTCTCAATGAAAGTGCTTTTCCACAGTCTGTCCCTAGGGCTACTTGAAGAGGAAACAAACCATAGAGACAAAACTGAGAACTCCTTTATTTTGTTAAGTTTCAAAAAGCTACTACAAACCATGTTGTATTTATTGTTCCAAATTCATCTATCTATATAGGAGAGAACAGAGGGAAACCTAAATATAAAAACTGCTACTGTAGACGAACGCTTCAACCTAGAAGAACAAAATTTGGTGAGCCAAATGGGAATTGTGTACTGATCATTAGCACCAAGTATCATCAAGATTGGGTGAAAAAATATTTGCTGGTATTTCGGAAACTCGTTATTTCTTAGAAGCTTGGCAACCCCTCCCAATGATAGTGCTTTTCCACAGTCTGTGCCTAGGACTCCTTGAGGATTAAACAAACCATAGAGACAAAACTAAGAACTCCTTTATTTTGTCAAGTTTCAAAGAGCTACTACAAACCATGTTGGATTTAGAGTTCCAAATTCATCTATCTATATAGGAGAGAACAGAGGGAAACCTAAATATAAAAACTGCCTCTGTAGACGAACGCTTCCACCTAGAAGAACAAAATTTGGTGAGCCAAGTGAGATTTGTATACTGATCATTACCACCAAGCATCATCAAGATTGGGTGAAAAAATATTTGCTGGTATTTCGGAAACTCGTTATTTCTTAGAAGCTTGGCAACCCATCTCAATGAACGTGCTTTTCACAGTCTGTGCCTAGGGCTACTTGAAGAGGAAACAAACCATAGAAACAAAACTGAGAACTACTTTATTTTGTCAAGTTTCAAAGAGCTACTACAAACCATGTTGGATTTAGAGTTCCAAATTCATCTATCTATATAGGAGAGAACAGAGGGAAACCTAAATATAAAAACTGCTACTGCACACGAACGCTTCAACCTAGAAGAACAAAATTTGGTGAGCCAAGTGGGATTTGTGTACTGATCGTTACCACCATGTATCATCAAGATTCGGTGAAAAAATATTTGCTGGTATTTCAGAAACTCGTAATTTCTTAGAAGCTTGGCAACCCATCTGAGTGAAAGTGCTTTCCACAGTCTGTGCCTAGGGCTACTTGAAGAGGAAACAAACCATAGAGACAAAACTGAGAACTCCTTTATTTTGTCAAGTTTCAAAGAGCTACTACAAACCATGTTGGATTTAGAGTTCCAAATTCATCTATCTACATAGGAGAGAACAGAGGGAAACCTAAATGTAAAAAGTGCTACTGTAGACGAACGCTTCAACCTAGAAGAACAAAATTTGGTGGGCCATGTGGAGTTTGTGTACTTATCATTACCACCAAGTATCATCAAGATTGGGTGAAAAAATATTTGCTGGTATTTCGGAAACTGGTTATTTCTTAGAAGCTTGGCAACCCCTCTCAATGAAAGTGCTTTTCCACAGTCTATGCCTAGGGCTACTTGAATAGGAAACAATCCATAGAGACAAAACTGAGAACTCCTTTATTTTTTCAAGTTTCAAAGAGCTACTACAAACCATGTTGGATTTAGAATTCCAAATTCATCTATCAATATAGGAGAGAACGGAGTGAAACCTGAAAATAAAAACTGCTACTGTAAACGAAGGCTTCAACCTAGCAAAACAAAATTTGGTGAGTCAAGTGGGATTTGTGTACTTTTCATTACCACCACGTATCATCAAGATTGGGTGAAAAAATATTTGCTGGTATTTCGGAAACTCGTAATTTCTTAGAATCTTGGCAACCACTCTCAATGAAAGTGTTTTTCCACAGTCTGTGCGTAGGGCTACTTGTAGAGGAAAGAAGCCATAGAGACAAAACTGAGAACCCCTTTATTTTGTCAAGTTTCCAAGAGCTACTACAAACCATGTTGAATTTAGAGTTTCAATTTCATCTATCTATATAGGAGAGAACAGAGGGAAACCTAAATATAAAAACTGCTACTGTAGACGAACGCTTCAACCTAGAAGAACAAAATTTGGTGAGCCAAGTGGGATTTGTGTACTGATGATTAACACCAAGTATCATCAAGATTGGGTAAAAAAATATTTGCTGGTATTTCGGAAACTCGTAATTTCTTAGAAGCTTGGCAACCCCTCTCAATGAAAGTGCTTTTCAACAGTCTGTGCATAGGGCTACTTGAAGAGGAAACAAACCATAGAGACAAAACTGAGAACTCCTTAATTTCGTCAAGTTTCAAAGAGCTACTACAAACCATGTTCGATTTAGAGTTCCAAATTCATCTATCTATATAGGAGAGAATGGAGTGAAACCTGAAAATAAAAACTGCTACTGTAAACGAAGGCTTCAACCTAGCAAAACAAAATTTGGTGAGCCAATTAGGATTTGTGTACTGATCATTACCACGACGTATCATCAAGATTGGGTGAAAAAATATTTGCTGGTATATCCGAAACACGTAATTTCTTGGATGCTTGGCAACCCCTTTCAATGAAAGTGCTTTTCCACAGTCTCTGCATAGGGCTACTTGAAGAGGAAACAAACCATAGAGACAAAACTGAGAACTCCTTTATTTTGTCAAGTTTCAAAGATCTACTACAAACCATGTTGTATTTAGAGTTCCAAATTCATCTATCTATATTGGAGAGAACAGGGGGAAACCTAAATATAAAAACTGCTACTGTAGACGAACGCTTCAACCTAGAAGAACAAAATTGGTGAGCAAAGTGGGATTTGTGTACCGATCATTACCACCAATTATCATCAAGATTGGGTGAAAAAAATATTTGCTGGTGTTTTGGAAACTCGTTATTTCTTGGAAGCTTGGCAACCACTTTCAATGAAAGTGCTTTTCCCTAGTCTGTGCCTATGGCTACTTAAAGAGGAAACAAACCATAGAGACAAAACTGAGAACTACTTTATTTTGTCTAGTTTCAACAAGCTACTACAAACCATGTTGGATTTAGAGTTCCAAATTCATATATCTATATAGGAGAGAACAGAGTGAAACCTGAAAATAAAAACTGCTACTGTAGACGAACGCTTCAGCCTAGACGAACACAATTTGGTGAGCCAAGTGGGATTTGTGTACTGATCATTACCACCATGTATCATCAAGATTGGGTGAAAAAATATTTGCTGGTATTTCGGATACACGTTATTTCTTAGAAACTTGCAAACCCTCTCAATGAAAGTTCTTTTCCACAGCCTGTGCCTAGGGCTACTTGAAGAGGAAACAAAAAATAGAGACAAAACTGAGAACTACTTTATTTTGTCAAGTTTCAAAGAGCTACTACAAACCATGTTGGATTTAGAGTTCCAAATTCATGTATCTATATAGGAGAGAACAGAGGGAAACCTGAATATAAAAACTGCTACTGTTCACGAACGCTTCCACATAGAAGAACAAAATGTGGTGTGCCAAGTGGGATTTGTATACTGATCATTACCACTAAGTATCATCAAGATTGGGTGAAAAAATATTTGCAGGTATTTCGGAAACTCGTTATTTCTTAGAAGCTTGGCAACGTCTCTCAATGAAAATGCTTTTCCACAGTCTGTGCCTAGGCCTCCTTGAAGAGGAAACAATCCATACAGACAAAACTGAGAACTCCTTTATTTTGTCAAGTTTCAAAGAGCTACTACAAACCATGTTGGATTTAGAATTCCAAATTCATCTATCTATATAGGAGAGAACGGAGTGAAACCGGAAAATAAAAACTGCTACTGTAAACGAAGGCTTCAACCTAGCAAAACAAAATTTGGTGAGCCAAGTGGGATTAGTGTACTTTTCATTACCACCACGTATCATCAAGATTGGGTGAAAAAATATTTGCTGGTATCTCGGAAACACGTAATTTCTTAGAAGCTTGGCAACCCCTCTCATTGAAAGTGCTTTTCCACAGTCTGTGCCTAGGGCTACTTGAAGAGGAAACAAACCATAGAGACAAAACTGAGAATTCTCTTATTTTGTCAAGTTTCAAAGAGCTACTACAAACCATGTTGGATTTAGAGTTCAAATTCATCTACTATATATGAGAGAACAGAGTGAAACCTAAATATAAAAACTGCTACTGTAGACGAACGCTTCAAGATAGAAGAACAAAATTTGGTGAGCTAAGTGGGATTTGTGTACTGATCATTACCACCAAGTATCATCAAGATTGGGTGAAAAAATATTTGCTGCTATTTCGGAAACTCGTTATTTCTTAGACGCTTGGCAACCCCTCTCAATGAAAGTGCTTTTCTACAGTCTGTGCCTAGGGCTACTTGAAGAGGAAACAAACCATAGAGACAAAACTGAGAACTCCTTAATTTTGTCAAGTTTCAACGAGCTACTACAAACCATGTTCGATTTAGAGTTCCAAATTCATCTATCTATATAGGAGAGAACAAGAGAAACCTAAATATAAAAACTGCTACTGTAGACGAACGCTTCAAACTAGAAGAACAAAATTTAGTGAGCCAAGTGGGATTTGTGTACTGATCATTACCACCAAGTATCATCAAGATTGGGTGAAAAAATATTTGCTGGTATTTCGGAAACTCGTAATTTCTTAGAAGCTTGGCAACCCCTCAATGAAAGTGCTTTTCCACAGTCTGGGCCTAGGGCTCCTTGAAGATTAAACAAACTATAGAGACAAAACTGAGAACTCCTTTATTTTGTCAAGTTTCAAAGACCTACTACAAACCATGTTGGATTTAGTGTTCCAAATTCATCTATCTATATAGGAGAGAACAGAGGGAAACCTAAATATAAACACTGCTACTGTAGACGAACGCTTCAACCTAGAATAACAAATTTGGTGAGCCAAGTGGTAAATGTGTACTGATCATTAGCACCAAGTATCATCAAGATTGGGTGAAAAAATATTTGCTGGTATTTCGGAAACTCGTTATTTATTAGAAGCTTGGCAACCCCTCTCAATGAAAGTGCTTTTCCACAGTCTGTGCCTAGGCCTCCTTGAAGATTAAACAAACCATAGAGACAAAACTGAGAACTCCTTTATTTTGTCAAGTTTCAAAGACATACTACAAACCATGTTTTATTTAGAGTTCCAAATTCATCTTTCTATATAGGAGAGAACAGAGGGAAACCTAAATATAAAAACTGCTACTGTAGACAAACGCTTGAACTTAGAAGAACAAAATTTGGTGAGCCAAGTGGGATTTGTGTACTGATCATTTCCACCAAGTATCATCAAGATTGGGTGAAAAAATATTTGCTGGTATTTCGGAAAATCGTAATTTTCTAGAAGCTTGGCAACCGCTCTCAATGAAAGTGCTTTTCCACAGTCTGTGCCTAGGGCTACTTGAAGAGGAAAAAAACAATAGAGACAAAACTGAGAACTCCTTTATTTTGTCAAGTTTCAAAGAGCTACTACAAACCATGTTGGATTTAGAATTCCAAATTCATGTATCTATATAGGAGAGAACGGAGTGAAACCTGAAAATAAAAACTGCTACTGTAAACGAAGGCTTCAACCTAGCAAAACAAAATTTTGTGAGCCAAGTGGGATTTGTGTACTTTTCATTACCACCACGTATCATCAAGATTGGGTGAAAAAATATTTGCTGGTATCTCGGAAACACGTAATTTCTTGGATGCTTGGCAACCCCTTTCAATGAAAGTGCTTTTCCACAGTCTCTGCTTAGGGCTACTTGAAGAGGAAACAAACCATAGATACAAAAGGGAGAACTACTTTATTTTGTCAAGTTTCAAAGAGCTACTACAAACTATGTTGGATTTAGAGTTCCAAATTCATCTATCTATATAGAAGAGAACAGAGGGTAACCTAAATATAAAAACTGCTACTGTAGACGAACGCTTCAACCTAGAGGAACAAAATTTGGTGAGCCAAGTTGGATTTGTGTACTGATCATTACCACCAAGTATCATCAAGATAGGGTGAAAGAATGTTTGCTGGTATTTCGGAAACTCGTAATTTCTTAAAAGCTTGGCAACCCATCTCAATGAAAGTGCTTTTCACAGTCTGTGCCTAGGGCTACTTGAAGAGGAAACAAACCATAGAAACAAAACTGAGTACTCCTTTATTTTGTCAAGTTTCAAAGAGCTACTACAAACCATGTTGGATTTAGAGTTCCAAATTTATCTATCTACATAGGAGAGAACAGAGGGAAACCTAAATATAAAAAGTGCTACTGTAGACGAACGCTTCAACCTAGAAGAACAAAATTTGGTGAGCCATGTGGAGTTTGTGTACTTATCATTACCACCAAGTATCATCAAGATTGGGTTAAAAAATATTTGCTGGTATTTCGGAAACTGGTTATTTCTTTGAAGCTTGGCAACCCCTCTCAATGAAAGTGCTTTTCCACAGTCTATGCCTAGGGCTACTTGGAGAGGAAACAATCCATAGAGAAAAAACTGAGAACGCCTTTATTTTGTCAAGTTTAAAAGAGCTACTACAAACCATGTTGGATTTCGAATTCCAAATTCATCTATCTATATAGGAGAGAACGGAGTGAAACCTGAAAATAAAAACTGCTACTGTAAACGAAGGCTTCAACCTAGCAAAACAAAATTTGGTGAGCCAAGTGGGATTTGTGTACTTTTCATTACCACCACGTATCATCAAGATTGGGTGAAAAAATATTTGCTGGTATTTCGGAAACTCGTAATTTCTTAGAATCTTGGCAACCACTCTCAATGAAAGTGTTTTTCAACAGTCTGTGCCTAGGGCTACTTGTAGAGGACAGAAGCCATAGAGACAAAACTGAGAACCCCTTTATTTTGTCAAGTTTCAAAGAGCTACTACAAACCATGTTGAATTTAGAGTTTCAATTTCATCTATCTATATAGGAGAGAACAGAGGGAAACCTAAATATGAAAACTGCTACTGTAGACGAACGCTTCAACCTAGAAGAACAAAATTTGGTGAGCCAAGTGGTATTTGTGTACTGATGATTAACACCAAGTATCATCAAGATTGGGTAAAAAAATATTTGCTGGTATTTCGGAAACTCGTAATTTATTAGAAGCTTGGCAACCCCTCTCAATGAAAGTGCTTTTCAACAGTCTGGGCCAAGGGCTACTTGAAGAGGAAACAAACCATAGGGACAAAACTGAGAACTCCTTAATTTCGTCAAGTTTCAAAGAGCTACTACAAACCATGTTCGATTTAGAGTTCCAAATTCATCTATCTATATAGGAGAGAACAAGGGACACCTAAATATAAAAACTGCTACTGTAGACGAACGCTTCAACCTAGAAGAACAAAATTTGGAGAGCCAAGTGAGATTTGTGTACTGATCATTACCACCAAGTATCATTACGATTGGGTGAAAAAATATTTGCTGGTATTTCGGAAACTCGTAATTACTTAGAAGCTTGGCAACCCCTCAATGAAAGTGCTTTTCCACAGTCTGGGCCTAGGGCTCCTTGAAGATTAAACAAACTATAGAGACAAAACTGAGAACTCCTTTATTTTGTGAAGTTTCAAAGACCTACTACAAACCCTGTTGGATTTAGAGTTCCAAATTCATCTATCTATATAGGAGAGAACAGAGGGAAACCTAAATATCAAAACTGCTACTGTAGACGAACGCTTCAACCTAGAATAACAAATTTGGTGAGCCAAGTGGTAAATGTGTACTGATCATTAGCACCAAGTATCATCAAGATTGGGTGAAAAAATATTTGCTGATATTTCGGAAACTCGTTATTTCTTAGAAGCTTGGCAACCCCTCTCAATGAATGTGCTTTACCACAGTCTGTGCCTAGGCCTCCTTGAAGAGGAAACAATCCATACAGACAAAACTGAGAACTCCTTTATTTTGTCAAGTTTCAAAAAGCTACTACAAACCATGTTGGATTTAGAATTCCAAATTCATCTATCTATATAGGAGAGAACGGAGTGAAACCGGAAAATAAAAACTGCTACTGTAAACGAAGGCTTCAACCTAGCAAAACAAAATTTGGTGAGCCAAGTGGGATTAGTGTACTTTTCATTACCACCACGTATCATCAAGATTGGGTGAAAAAATATTTGCTGGTATCTCGGAAACACGTAATTTCTTAGAAGCTTGGCAACCCCTCTCATTGAAAGTGCTTTTCCACAGTCTGTGCCTAGGGCTACTTGAAGAGGAAAAAAACCATAGAGACAAAACTGAGAATTCTCTTATTTTGTCAAGTTTCAAAGAGCTACTACAAACCATGTTGGATTTAGAGTTCAAATTCATCTATCTATATATGAGAGAACAGAGTGAAACCTAAATATAAAAACTGCTACTGTAGACGAACGCTTCAAGATAGATGAACAAAATTTGGTGAGCCAAGTGGGATTTGTGTACTGATCATTACCACCAAGTATCATCAAGATTGGGTGAAAAAATATTTGCTGGTATTTCGGAAACTCGTAATTTCTTAGAAGCTTGGCAACCCCTCAATGAAAGTGCTTTTCCACAGTCTGGGCCTAGGGCTCCTTGAAGATTAAACAAACTATAGAGACAAAACTGAGAACTCCTTTATTTTGTCAAGTTTCAAAGACCTACTACAAACCATGTTGGATTTAGTGTTCCAAATTCATCTATCTATATAGGAGAGAACAGAGGGAAACCTAAATATAAACAATGCTACTGTAGACGAACGCTTCAACCTAGAATAACAAATTTGGTGAGCCAAGTGGTAAATGTGTACTGATCATTAGCACCAAGTATCATCAAGATTGGGTGAAAAAATATTTGCTGGTATTTCGGAAACTCGTTATTTCTTAGAAGCTTGGCAACCCCTCTCAATGAAAGTGCTTTTCCACAGTCTGTGCCTAGGCCTCTTTGAAGATTAAACAAACCATAGAGACAAAACTGAGAACTCCTTTATTTTGTCAAGTTTCAAAGACATACTACAAACCATGTTTTATTTAGAGTTCCAAATTCATCTTTCTATATAGGAGAGAACAGAGGGAAACCTAAATATAAAAACTGCTACTGTAGACAAACGCTTCAACCTAGAAGAACAAAATTTGGTGAGCCAAGTGGGATTTGTGTACTGATCATTTCCACCAAGTATCATAAAGATTGGGTGAAAAAATATTTGCTGGTATTTCGGAAAATCGTAATTTTCTAGAAGCTTGGCAACCCCTCTCAATGAAAGTGCTTTTCCACAGTCTGTGCCTAGGGCTACTTGAAGAGGAAAAAAACAATAGAGACAAAACTGAGAACTCCTTTATTTTGTCAAGTTTCAAAGAGCTACTACAAACCATGTTGGATTTAGAATTCCAAATTCATGTATCTATATAGGAGAGAACGCAGTGAAACCTGAAAATAAAAACTGCTACTGTAAACGAAGGCTTCAACCTAGCAAAACAAAATTTGGTGAGCCAAGTGGGATTTGTGTACTTTTCATTACCACCACGTATCATCAAGATTGGGTGAAAAAATATTTGCTGGTATCTCGGAAACACGTAATTTCTTGGATGCTTGGCAACCCCTTTCAATGAAAGTGCTTTTCCACAGTCTCTGCTTAGGGCTACTTGAAGAGGAAACAAACCATAGATACAAAAGGGAGAACTACTTTATTTTGTCAAGTTTCAAAGAGCTACTACAAACCATGTTGGATTTAGAGTTCCAAATTCATCTATCTATATAGAAGAGAACAGAGGGTAACCTAAATATAAAAACTGCTACTGTAGACGAACGCTTCCACCTAGAGGAACAAAATTTGGTGAGCCAAGTGGGATTTGTCTACTGATCATTACCACCAAGTATCATCAAGATAGGGTGAAAGAATGTTTGCTGGTATTTCGGAAACTCGTAATTTCTTAAAAGCTTGGCAACCCCTCTCAATGAAAGTGCTTTTCCACAGTCTGTCCCTAGGGCTACTTGAAGAGGAAACAAACCATAGAGACAAAACTGAGAACTCCTTTATTTTGTTAAGTTTCAAAAAGCTACTGCAAACCATGTTGTATTTAGTGTTCCAAATTCATCTATCTATCTATATTAGAGAACAGAGGGAAACCTAAATACAAAAATTGCTACTGTAGACGAACGCTTCAACCTAGAAGAACAAAATTTGGTGAGCCAAGTGGGAATTGTGTACTGATCATTAGCACTAAGTATCATCAAGATTGGGTGAAAAAATATTTGCTGGTATTTAGGAAACTCGTTATTTCTTAGAAGCTTGGCAACCCCTCCCAATGATAGTGCTTTTCCACAGTCTGTGCCTAGGGCTCCTTGAGGATTAAACAAACCATAGAGACAAAACTAAGAACTCCTTTATTTTGTCAAGTTTCAAAGAGCTACTACAAACCATGTTGGATTTAGAGTTCCAAATTCATCTATCTATATAGGAGAGAACAGAGGGAAACCTAAATATAGAAACTGCCTCTGTAGACGAACGCTTCCACCTAGAAGAACAAAATTTGGTGAGCCAAGTGAGATTTGTATACTGATCATTACCACCAAGCATCATCAAGGTTGGGTGAAAAAATATTTGCTGGTATTTCGGAAACTCGTTATTTCTTAGAAGCTTGGCAACCCATCTCAATTAAAGTGCTTTTCACAGTCTGTGCCTAGGGCTACTTGAAGAGGAATCAAACCATAGAAACAAAACTGAGAACTCCTTTATTTTTTCAAGTTTCAAAGAGCTACTACAAACCATGTTGGATTTAGAGTTCCAAATTCATCTATCTATATAGGAGAGAACAGAGGGAAACCTAAATATAAAAACTGCTACTGCACACGAACGCTTCAACCTAGAAGAACAAAATTTGGTGAGTAAAGTGGGATTTGTGTACCGATCATTACCACCAAGTATCATCAAGATTGGGTGAAAAAATATTTGCTGGTATTTCGGAAACTCGTTATTTCTTGGAAGCTTGGCAACCACTTTCAATGAAAGTGCTTTTCGCGAGTCTGTGCCTAGGGCTACTTAAAGAGGAAACAAACCATAGAGACAAAACTGAGAACTCCTTTATTTTGTCAAGTTTCAAAGAGCTACTAGAAACAATGTTGGATTTAGAGTTCCAAATTCATCTATCTATATAGGAGAGAACAGAGTGAAACCTAAATATAAAAACTGCTACTGTAGACGAACGCTTCAACCTAGAAGAACAAAATTTGGTGAGCCAAGTGGGATTTGTGTACTGATCGTTACCACCATGTATCATCAAGATTCGGTGAAAAAATATTTGCTGGTATTTCAGAAACTCGTAATTTCTTAGAAGCTTGGCAACCCATCTGAATGAAAGTGCTTTCCACAGTCTTTGCCTAGGGCTACTTGAAGAGGAAACAAACCATAGAGACAAAACTGAGAACTCCTTTATTTTGTCAAGTTTCAAAGAGCTACTACAAACCATGTTGGATTTAGAGTTCCAAATTCATCTATCTATATAGAAGAGAACAGAGGGTAACCTAAATATAAAAACTGCTACTGTAGACGAACGCTTAAACCTAGAGGAACAAAATTTGGTGAGCCAAGTGGAATTTGTGTACTGATCGTTACCACCATGTATCATCAAGATTAGGTGAAAAAATATTTGCTGGTATTTCCGAAACTCGTAATTTCTTAGAAGCTTGGCAACCCCTCTCACTGAAAGTGCATTTCCACAGTCTGTGCCTAGGGCTACTTGAAGAGGAAACAAATCATAGAGACAAAACTGAGAACTCCTTTATTTGTCAAGTTTCAAAGAACTACTACAAACCATGTTGTATTTAGAGTTCCAAATTCATCTATCTATATAGGAGAGAACAGAGGGAAACCTAAATATAAAAACTGTTTCTGTAGACGAACGCTTCAACCTAGAAGAACAAAATTTGGTGAGCAAAGTGGGATTTGTGTACCGATCATTACCACCAAGTATCATCAAGATTGGGTGAAAAAATATTTGCTGGTATTTCTGAAACTCGTTATTTCTTGGAAGCTTCTCAACCCCTCTCAATGAAAGTGCTTTTCCCGAGTCTGTGCCTAGGGCTGTTTAAAGAGGAAACAAACCATAGAGACAAAACAGAGAACTCCTTTATTTTGTCAAGTTTCAAAGAGCTACTACAAACCATGTTGTATTTAGAGTTCCAAATTCATATATCTGTATAGGAGAGAACAGAGTGAAACCTGAAAATAAAAACTGCTAGTGTAGCGAACGCTTCAAACTAGAGGAACAAACTTTGGTCAGCCAAGTGGGATTTGTGTACTGATCATTACCACCATGTATCATCAAGATTGGGTGAAAAAATATTTGCTGGTATTTCGGAAACCCGTAATTTCTTAGAACCTTGGCAACCCCTCTCAATGAAAGTGCTTTTCCACAGTCTGTGCCTAAGGCTACTTGAAGAGGAAACAAACCATAGAGACAAAACTGAGAACTCCTTTATTTTGTCAAGTTTCAAAGAGCTACTACAAACCATGTTGTATTTAGAGTTCCAAATTCATCTATCTATATAGGAGAGAACAGGGGGAAACCTAAATATAAAAACTGCTACTGTAGACGAACGCTTCAACCTAGAAGAACAAAATTTGGTGAGCAAAGTGGGATTTGTGTACCGATCATTACCACAAATTATCATCAAGATTGGGTGAAAAAATATTTGCTGGTGTTTTGGAAACTCGTTATTTCTTGGAAGCTTGGCAACCACTTTCAATGAAAGTGCTTTTCCCGAGTCTGTGCCTAGGGCTACTTAAAGTGGAAACAAACCATAGAGACAAAACTGAGAACTACTTTATTTTGTCTAGTTTCAACAAGCTACTACAAACCATGTTGGATTTAGAGTTCCAAATTCATATATCTATATAGGAGAGAACAGAGTGAAACCTGAAAATAAAAACTGCTACTGTAGACGAACGCTTCAGCCTAGACGAACACAATTTGGTGAGCCAAGTGGGATTTGTGTACTGATCATTACCACCATGTATCATTAAGATTGGGTGAAAAAATATTTGCTGGTATTTCGGATACACGTTATTTCTTAGAAAATTGCAAACCCTCTCAATGAAAGTGCTTTTCCACAGCCTGTGCCTAGGGCTACTTGAAGAGGAAACAAACCATAGAGACAAAACTGAGAACTCCTTTATTTTGTCAGGTTTCAAAGAGCTACTACAACCCATGTTGGATTTAGAGTTCCAAATTCATCTACCTATATAGGAGAGAACAGATGGAAACCTAAATATAAAAACTGCTACTGTTCACGAACGCTTCCACCTAGAAGAACAAAATGTGGTGTGCCAAGTGGGATTTGTATACTGATCATTACCACTAAGTATCATCAAGATTGGGTGAAAAAATATTTGCGGGTATTTCGGAAAATCGTTATTTCTTAGAAGCTTGTCAACGCCTCTCAATGAAATTGCTTTTCCACAGTCTGTGCCTAGGGCTCCTTGAACATTAAACAAACCATTCAGTCAAAACAAAAAACTCCTTTATTTTGTCAAGTTTCAAAGAGCTACTACAAACCATGTTTTATTTAGAGTTCCAAATTCATTTATCTATATAGGAGAGAACAGAGGGAAACCTAAATATAAAAACTGCTACTGTAGACTAAAGCTTCAAAGTAGAAGAACAAAATTTGGTGAGCCAAGTGGGTTTTGTGTACTGATCATTACCACCAAGTATTATCAAGTTTGGGTGAAAAAATATTTGCTGGTATTTCGGAAACTCGTTATTTCTTTGAAGCTTGGCAACCCCTCTCAATGAAAGTGCTTTTCCACAGTCTGTGCCTAGGGCTAATTGAAGAGAAAACAAACCATAGTGACAAAACTGAGAACTCCTTTATATTGTCAAGTTTCAAAGAGCTACTACAAACCATGTTGGATTTAGAGTTCCAAATTCATCTAAATATATAGGAGAGAACAGAGGGAAACCTAAATTTAAAATCAGCTACTGTAGACGAACGCTTCAACCTAGAAGAACAAAATTTGGTGAGCCAAGTGGGAAATGTGTACTGATCATTAGCACCAAATATCATCAAGATTGGGTGAAAAAATATTTGCTGATATTTCGGAAACTCGTTATTTCTTAGAAGATTGGCAACCCCTCTCAATGAAAGTGCTTTTCCACAGTCTGTGCGAAGGGCTACTTGAAGCGGAAACAAAGCATAAAGACAAAACTGAGAACTCCTTTATTTTGTCAAGTTTCAAGGAGCTACTACAAACCATGTTGGATTTAGAGGTCCAAATTCTTCTATCAATATGAGAGAACAGTGTGAAACCTCAATATAAAAACTGCTACTGTAGACGAACGCTTCAACCTAGAAGAACAAAATTTGGTGAGCCGAGTGGGATTTGTGTACTGATCATTACCACCAAGTATCATCAAGTTTGCGTGAAAAAATATTTGCTGGTATTTCGGAAACTCGTTATTTCTTAGAAGCTTGGCAACCCCTCTTAATTAAAGTGCTTTTCCACAGTCTGTGCCTAGGGCTCCTTGAAGATTAAACAAACCATAGAGACAAAACTGAGAACTCCTTTATTTTGTAAAGTTTCAAAGACCTACTAAAAACCATGTTTTATTTAGAGTTCCAAATTCATCTATCGATATAGGAGAGAACAGAGGGAAACCTAAATATAAAAACTGCTACTGTAGACGAAAGCTTCAAACTAGAAGAACAAAATTTGCGGAGCCAAGTGGAATTTGTGTACTGATCATTACCACCAAGTATCCTCAAGTTTGGGTGAAAAAATATTTGCTGGTATTTCGGAAACTCGTTATTTCTTAGAAGCTTGGCAACCCATCTCAATGAAAGTGCTTTTCCGCAGTCTGTGCCTAGGGCTACTTGAAGAGGAAACAAACCTTGGAGACAAAACTGAGAACTCCTTATTTTGTCAAGTTTCAAAAAGCTACTACAAACCATGTTGGATTTAGAGTTCCAAATTAATCTACCTATATAGGAGAGAACAGAGGGAAACCTAAATATAAAACTGCTACAGTAGACTATCGCTTCAACCTAGAAGAATAAAATTTGGTGAGACAACTGGGATTTGTATACTGATCATTACCACCAAGTATCATCAAGATTGGGTGAAATAAATATTTATTGGTATTTCGGAAACTTGTAATTTCTTGGAAGCTTCGCAACCCCTCTTATTAAAGTGCTTTTCCACAGTCTGTGCGAAGGGCTACTTGAAGATTAAACAAACCATAGAGACAAAACTGAGAACTCTTTATTTTGTAAAGTTTCAAAGACCTACTACAAACCATGTTGTATGTAGGGTTCCAAATTCATCTATCTATATAAGAGAGAACAGAGGGAAACCTAAATATAAAAACTGCTACTGTAGACGAACGCTTCAACCTAGAAGAACAAAATTTGGTGAACCAAGTGAGATTTGTGTACTGATCATTACCACCAAGTATCATCAAGTTTGGGTGAAAAAATATTTGCTGGTATTTCGGAAACTCGTTATTTCTCAGAAGCTTGGCAACCCCTCTTAATTAATGTGCTTTTCCACAATCAGTGCCTAGGGCTACTTGAAGAGGAAACAAACCATAGAGACAAAACTGAGAACGCCTTTATTTTGTCAAGTTTCAAAGAGCTACTACTAACCATGTTTTATTTAGAGTTCCAAATTCATCTATCTATATAGAGAGAAGAGAGGGAAACCTAAATATAAAAACTGCTACTGTAGACGAACGCTTCCACCTAGAAGAACAAAATTTGGTGAGCCAAGTGGGATTTATATACTGATCATTACCACCAAGTATCATCAAGATTGGGTGAAAAAAATATTTATTGGTATTTTGGAAACTCGCAATTTCTTGGAAGCTTGGCAACCCTTTTCAATGAAAGTGCTTTTCCACAGTCTCTGCTTTGGGCTACTTGAAGAGGAAACAAATCATAGAGACAAAACTGAGAACTACATTTTTGTCAAGTTTCAAAGAGCTACTAAAAACCATGTTGGATTTATAGTTCCAAATTCATCTATCTATATAGGAGAGAACAGAGGGAAACATAAATATAAAAACTGCTACTGTAGACGAAAGCTTCAAACTAGAAGAACAAAATTTGCTGAGCCAAGTGGAATTTGTGTACTGATCATTACCACCAAGTATCATCAAGATTGGGTGAAAAAATATTTGCTGGTATTTCGGAAACTCGTTATTTTTTAGAAGCTTGGCAACCCATCTCAATGAAAGTGCTTTTCCACAGCCTGTGCCTAGGGCTACTTGAAGAGGAAACAAACCATGGAGACAAAATTGAGAACTCCTTTATTTTGTCAAGTTTCAAAGAGCTACTACAAAACATGTTGGATTTACAGTTCCAAATTAATCTACCTATATAGGAGAGAACAGAGGGAAACCTAAATATAAAAACTGCTACTGTAGACGATCGCTTCAACCTAGAAGAAAAAAATTTGGTGAGACAACTGGGATTTGTGTACTGATCATTAGCAAAAAATATCATCAAGATAGGGTGAAAAAATATTTGCTGATATTTCGGAAACTCGTTATTTCTTAGAAGATTGGCAACCCCTCTCAATGAAATTGCTTTTCCACAGTCTGTGCCTAGGGCTACTTGAAGAGGAAACAAACCTTAGAGACAAAACTGGGAACTCCTTTATTTTGTCAAGTTTCAAAAAGCTACTACAAACCATGTTGGATTTAGAGTTCCAAATTCATCTATCTATATAGGAGAGAACAGAGGGAAACCTAAATATAAAAACTTCTACTGTACACGAACGCTTCCACCTAGAAGAACAAAATTTGGTGAGCCAAGTGGGATTTTTATATTGATCATTACCCCAAGTATCATCATGATTGGGTGAAAAAATATTTGCTGGTATTTCGGATACACGTTATTTCTTAGAAACTTGCAAACCCTCTCAATGAAAGTGCTTTTCCACAGTCTGTGCCTAGGGCTACTTGAAGAGGAAACAAACCATAGAGACAAAACTGAGAACTACTTTATTTTGTCAAGTTTCAAAGAGCTACTACAAACCATGTTGGATTTAGAGTTCCAAATTCATGTATCTGTATAGGAGAGAACAGAGGGAAACCTGAATATAAAAACTGCTACTGTTCACGAACGCTTCCACCTAGAAGAACAAAATGCGGTGTGCCAAGTGGGATTTGTATACTGATCATTACCACCAAGTATCATCAAGATTGGGTGAAAAAATATTTGCTGGTATTTCGGAAACTCGTTATTTCTTAGAAGCTTGGCAACGCCTCTCAATGAAAATGCTTTTCCACAGTCTGTGCCTAGGGCTCCTTGAACATTAAACAAACCATAGAGTCAAAACAAAGAACTCCTTTATTTTGTCAAGTTTCAAAGAGCTACTACAAACCATGTTTTATTTAGAGTTCCAAATTCATTTATCTATATAGGAGAGAACAGAGGGAAACCTAAATATAAAAACTGCTACTGTAGACTAAAGCTTCATAGTAGAAGAACAAAATTTGGTGAGCCAAGTGGGATTTGTGTACTGATCATTACCACCAAGTATCATCACGTTTGGGTGAAAAAATATTTGCTGGTATTTCGGGAACTCGTTATTTCTTAGAAGATTGACAACCCATCTCAATGAAAGTGCTTTTCCACAGTCTGTGCCTAGGGCTACTTGAAGAGGAAACAAACCATAGAGACAAAACTGAGAACTCCTTTATTTTGTCAAGTTTCAAAGAGCTACTACAAACCATGTTGGATTTAGAGTTCCAAATTCATCTATCCATATAGGAGAGAACAGAAGGAAACCTAAATATAAAAACTGCTACTGTAGACGAATGCTTGAACCTAGAAGAACAAAATTTGGTGAGCCAAGTGGGACTTGTGTACTGATCATTAGAACCAAGTATCATCAAGATTGGGTGAGAAAATATTTGCTAGTATTTCGGAAACTCGTTATTTCTTTGAAGCTTGGCAACCCCTCTCAATGAAAGTGCTTTTCCACAGTCTGTGCCTAGGGCTAATTGAAGAGAAAACAAACCATAGAGACAAAACTGAGAACTCCTTTATTTTGTCAAGTTTCAAAGAGCTACTACAAACCATATTGGATTTAGAGTTCAAAATTCATCTAACTATATAGGAGAGAACAGAGGGAAACCTAAATTTAAAATCTGCTACTGTAGACGAACGCTTCAACCTAGGAGAACATAATTTGGTGAGCCAAGTGGGAAATGTGTACTGATCATTAGCACCAAATATCATCAAGATTGGGTGAAAAAATATTTGCTGATATTTCGGAAACTCGTTATTTCTTAGAAGATTGGCAACCCCTCTCAATGAAAGTGCTTTTCCACAGTCTGTGCGAAGGGCTACTTGAAGCGGAAACAAAGCATAAAGACAAAACTGAGAACTCCTTTATTTTGTCAAGTTTCAAGGAGCTACTACAAACCATGTTGGATTTAGAGTTCCAAATTCTTCTATCAATATATGAGAGAACAGTGTGAAACCTCAATATAAAAACTGCTACTGTAGACGAACGCTTCAACCTAGAAGAACAAAATTTGGTGAGCCAAGTGGGATTTGTGTACTGATCATTACCTCCAAGTATCATCAAGTTTGCTTGAAAAAATATTTGCTGGTATTTCGGAAACTCGTTATTTCTTAGAAGCTTGGCAACCCCTCTTAATTAAAGTGCTTTTCCACAGTCTGTGCCTAGGGCTCCATGAAGATTAAACAAACCATAGAGACAAAACTGAGAACTCCTTTATTTTGTAAAGTTTCAAAGACCTACTATAAACCATGTTTTATTTAGAGTTCCAAATTCATCTATCTATATAGGAGAGAACAGAGGGAAACCTAAATATAAAAACTGCTACTGTAGACGAAAGCTTCAAACTAGAAGAACAAAATTTGCTGAGCCAAGTGGAATTTGTGTACTGATCATTACCACCAAGTATCATCAAGTTTGGGTGAAAAAATATTTGCTGGTATTTCGGAAACTCGTTATTTATCAGAAGCTTGGCAACCCCTCTTAATTAATGTGCTTTTCCACAGTCTGTGCCTAGGGCTACTTGAAGAGGAAACAAACCATAGAGACAAAACTGAGAACGCCTTTATTTTGTCAAGTTTCAAAGAGCTACTACAAACCATGTTGGATTTAGAGTTCCAAATTCATCTATCTATATAGAGAGAAGAGAGGAAACCTAAATATAAAAACTGCTACTGTAGACGAAAGCTTCAAACTAGAAGAACAAAATTTGGTGAGCCAAGTGGGATTTGTGTACTGATCATTACCACCAAGTGTCATCAAGATTGGGTGAAAAAATATTTGCAGGTATTTCGGAAACTCGTTATTTCTTAGAAGCTTGGCAACCCCTCTCAATGAAAGTGCTTTTCCACAGTCTGTGCCTAGGGCTACTTGAAGAGGAAACAAACCATAGAGACAAAACTGAGAACTCCTTTATTTTGTCAAGTTTCAAAGACCTACTACAAACCATGTTGGCTTTAGAGTTCCAAATTCATCTATCTATATAGGAGAGAACAGAGGGAAACCTAAATATAAAAACTGCTACTGTAGACGAACGCTTCAACTTAGAAGAACAAAATTTGGAGAGCCAAGTGGGATTTGTGTACTGATCATTAGCACCAAGTATCATCATGATTGGGTGAAAAAATATTTGCTGGTATTTCGGAAACTCGTTATTTCTTAGAAGCTTGGCAACCCCTCTCAATGAAAGTGCTTTTCCAGAGTCTGTGCCTAGGGCTCCTTGAAGATTAAACAAACCATAGAGACAAAACTAAGAACTCCTTTATTTTGTCAAGTTTCAACAGAGCTACTACAACCCATGTTTTATTTAGAGTTCCAAATTCATCTAAATAGGAGAGAACAGAGGGAAACCTAAATATAAAAACTGCTACTGTAGACGAAAGCTTCAAACTAGAAGAACAAAATTTGCTGAGCCAAGTGGGATTTGTGTACTGATCATTACCACCAAGTATCATCAAGTTTGGGTGAAAAAATATTTGCTGGTATTTTGGAAACTCGTTATTTCTTAGATGCTTGGCAACCCATCTCAATGAAAGTGCTTTTCCACAGTCTGTGCCTAGGGCTACTTGAATAGGAAACAAACCATAGAGACAAAACTGAGAACTCCTTTATTTTGTCAAGTTTCAAAGAGCTACTACAAACCATGTTGGACTTAGAGTTCCAAATTCATCTATCTATATAGGAGAGAACAGAGGAAAACCTAAATATAAAAAATGCTACTGTAGAAGAACACTTCAACCTAGAAAAACAAAATTTGGTGAGCCAAGTGTGATTTGTGTACTGATCATTACCACCAAGTATCATCAAGATTGGGTGAAAAAATATTTGCAGGTATTTCGGAAACTCGTTATTTCTTAGAAGCATGGCAACCCCTCTCAATGAAGGTGCTTTTCCACAGTCTGTTCCTAGGTCTACTTGAAGAGGAAACAAAACCATAGAGACAAAACTGAGAACTCCTTTATTTTGTCAAGTTTCAAAAAGCTACTACAAAAAATGTTGGGTTTAGAGTTCCAAATTCATCTATCTATATATGAGAGAACA
>NW_027515264.1:0-86897 GCF_048772815.1 Callospermophilus lateralis | reverse complement strand
TGAGGGCCCATTTGGAGAAGGCTTTCTGCCCATTGCTGAGTTGGAAACATCCAGTGCATCATAGGGATCTTTTCCTACAAGTTCAAATCTCAGCTCCTTCTCAGTTAATTTTTGTCTGTTGCGTGCATTTTGTTTCCTGAAATAGCTGAGGTTTCTTTCAGCAACCCGAGCTGCCAACTCACTGGCATGTGCTTCTTTCTCAGAGGAAATAATCTTCTCCAGACAGGAATGAATGGTACTCTGCAATTGTTCTTCAAGATATTGGGCTCTCTTTCTGTAGGTCTCCAGCTCTTTTATTGTATGGCTCATCTTTTCTTCGACTTTGGAAAGTTTCTCCTCTTGCTCCACACGGTAGTTTTCCTCCACTCTTAATTTCCTGTGCAGTTTCATCGTATTTTCTTGATAGCGTTCCATCATGACTTTCAAGTTCTTCTGTAGGGTCTCATTCTCACTTTGCAGCTGTGCATTTTCTGACTGCAAGGATGCCTGTTCAGTCTGCAGACTTTTAAGGTGTTCTGTAAGGTCTTCCGTGGTTTTCTCCACTTCAGATGAGAAAGTACATTTTTGATTTCTTCCTCCTTCCAAGATTTCTAAGGAGGCCTTTAGCTTATCACCATAAACCAGGTTCCTCAAAGCTCCTTTGGACTCATCCTCCAAGTGAGCACCAATTTCGGGTTCACTCGTCTTTCCCAGTTCCAGGTGACCACCATCCCTTTGGGCTCCCAGGCTTGGAGAAGATCTATCCTTCGTCTTCAGCAAGCATTCACTCAGAGACTCCATGTGATTTTCGGTGTCCCTTAGAACTTGTTCTCCAGCTACTTTAGAGTCCTCTAATATGATTTTTGCTTTATATTGGACACCTCCTTGTTCCCTCTGTGCTTCAGCTTCTCCTTGTATTGTTGGTCTCTGCGTTTGCGGAAGTAGGGATCCTTCATTCAAAACCTCTTTGATTGCCAGCTTCAGTTCTTCCTCATTCACTTGAAAGAGTCTCCAGTTTGTTTTGGCTTCAGCTATTTGTGATCTGAGGGATTCAGATTCACCTTGGAGGGACTGTATCCCTCTTGATAGATGCACCATCGTTTCATCCTGTTGACCATGTTTACCCTTCTGTGCTTTGAGCTCTTCTTCTAGAAAGAGCATTTCAACGCCATGGCTGGATTCGGACCTATGCGGCATTTCGTAGGTTGCCTCCAGCTGTTGTGCTTCCCTTGAACCCTTCTCAAACCTGCAATCCTTTAAAGATGAGTCTAAGCCTTTATGATCTTTTTCAACAAGGCTCACTTTATCAAGAAGTCCACATTTTGCCTCAATAAGTCCAGCAAGATTTAGAGCCAGCCTTTTTTCTCTTCCCACGTAAAGCCTGCTACTAACCGACTGAAAAGCTCTCCAGAAAAGTGAGAGAACAGCAAAAAATCCAAGAGCTGTACACATCATCAACTCCCAAGGAAAGCCAGAAGGAAGATGGCCTGGCTTCATGTCTTCGGACAATGCTGCCACAACCCTGGGTGCTTCTTCCAGAACCACCCACTAGTATGGCTGAGAGGCAGCCCTTGGCTCCTCCATCACGCCAAGACAGCTTTGGCTATTGCCACCACAACCACAGCCTGCCCAGGCAGGCCAACACAGGCTGTGGACACTCAGGTGTATGGTCCGGAACTCCAACCTGCACCAGGCAATGGAGCAGACCACTGTGAGCCCCTTCAGGGGCTGAGCATATGGTGGGTGGTGTGCGTATGTCGGTGGGAGCCATGATCAGGAGCTCCCAGGAGCCTTGTTGTCTCAACTGCCCATCAGGGGAGTCTTGTCCCCTTCCTTACCCAGTGCATCCTCAAGTGCCACGTGTTTAGGTCCCTCCCACTCCAGCCAGAGAGAATTCCTCTCCATGCCACCCACCCCTTGATTTGGTTTAGGCCAGGCCAAGGCGGGGTTAGTAGGAAGATTCCATCCAGTCATAATAACATTCAGTGTGATGTCACTCAAATTCTAAAGTTGACTAAACCGTTCAAACAGCTTTTATGGCCTATATTGGTCTTTGTGTCCCTTGCCTTTTGTTTGAGTGACTCAGTCCTTTTTCTGCCCTTGTGCTCTCCCTATTTCCTACCTTCCTTGCTTCCTTCCCCCCTTCCTGGTTTTTCTCCTTTTCTTCTTCCTTCTTTTGTACCTCCATCCATCCCTCCAACTTTGCCTTCCTCCCTTCCAACTTTCTCTCTCCCTTCCCTCCCTTTTCTTTTCTTGCAAGTGTTTGGGGTGAAAGTCCATGGCAGGCCAGCCCCAAGCTAGGCAAGGTCACTGCCACTGAGCTACAACATCCCCAGACCTGCTGCCACTTCCTATGCAAGTAATTTGAATTCTCTCTAAAGAGAAACTCTCACATTAGTCTACTTTCAACGTAATTTCAGAAGAGTTGCTAACATGGGCATCAATCAGTTATGACAAGTCATTTTTGAAAAGCACGGCACAGCTAATGTTCCTCAAAAGAAGGAGTTGAAACTTTAGTTGGTTTTCAGGTCAGCATTTCTAGACTAGTACAAACCCTCCTAATCCTGATCTCTCCTTAGTCCTATGATTTCTTTAAGTGTCCCCTTTGCTCCTGTTCATGGAGTCATGTGTACAGAAATTATACCTGGTTCTATTGAACTCTACTTAATTCTTTCTCACCTCTGTGCTCCTTTTGCCAAGTCACTCCTCAACACTTACTGTAACCCTTTAAATTTTTTGTCCATTTTCATTTAAAAAACTCTTTCAAAATTGAACCATTTCTCATGCAGATACAGTCTTCTTGATCTGCTATTAATCCCCCACTACTGACATTGTAAGTTATAGAAATGTACACTTCCAGACCGTTTTCAGATTTTTGATTTCTGTATATCTATCTGTCTGTCTATTTACAAACATAACATGGTATTCTGAAAGTATCATTCTGCTTTTGGAGCTCTACATTGTGTTTTTCAGAAGCAGGCCTATTACACAGAGATGAATCCATGTTACCTAGATTGAGGTCAAACCAGAATGTGCACTCTGATTCCCATGATATTGTTCTACCTACTAATGGACAGTTCAGTTATATCCAGACCTCACCACCTCCCCCATTAAGTAAAACCCTTGTGAAGAGACATGTAGATGCCTTTATGAACATATTGATAATTTTTCATGGCAGTGTTTTCCAAAAACCAGTTAGTAAAATCAATTTATTCCTTTGCAGCCTGAAATTACCTTCATTCCAGTTTACTGGTATAAGAACCGCAGTATATCAGCAACAATTGTCCCATAGTAGTTCAGGCAGAAGTCATTCTAGATAACAATCAGTGCCGGATCGTCCATGTGTTTTACACAGCCCATGACAGGGGACATCCGTCCACTCGTTTAGAACAACTGATGTTTTATGCTGGCAATTTAGGTTTATTGAAAGGAGTGATTAGAAAACAGGTGAGACAGACTGATTAGATTCAGTATGTATGTTGGCTTTGTTTGTCGAGGCCTGAATTTTTCACATTTCAATTAATTGTAGGTTAAGTATCAGGCAGATTCTTCACTGGGCTTCAAATGTGATAAAGTTGCTTCTTATTTTTAAGAAGGCCGTTGCAATCCTGCATTTATTTTACACCTCAGTGCTTGTTTCACACACAAGCACACACACCCACACACCACACACATCAACAAACACACAAACACATAATTAGAGCACATTTAACACTCAAATAAAGCTTTACCTACTAACTCATAACTAGGGTATTTTTTTTAATAAGTATTGTGTCTTGGTCTCTACTGGGGAAACATTGTTCAATGTGAGTTCTCTGGTTTGTTGTAGGGCAGTGAATGTTCACTTGTTGGCAATGATATAGAAATGGGGAGTAAGGGTTTAAAAGTTTTTACAGTAGGTAGGCAGAGTCAGAGTATGGACTCTAAGAATAAGAAATTGGGGAATTTCCTCTTTGTTTCTTCATTTCAATCTCCTAATAATTCATGTATATTTTCCAAAAGTCTCCCAGAAAACAAGGACTAGGTCAATCCACATATCAGTAAACCATAGCAGAATGTGATTCTGAATTTCATACAAACAGTCATAAAATCAAAAAGACAGGTGCTGGGGTTTTGGCTCAGCACTAGAGTGCTGGCTTCACACTTTCAAAGGTCCTGAGTTGGATCCCCAACACCATATGTGAAAGGAATGAATGAACCAATGCATGAGTGTATGATGAATGAATTAAAGGTATAAGGAGGAGGAGGAGGAGGAGAAATAGAAGAAGATGATGAGTAATTTGACAGAAGGGAAAAAGGGGAGGAGAGTGAGTTTAAAGTGTGGTTTCCAATTCCCAAGCGTAAAATTACAGCAGATGGGATAGAGAGAGAAGATGGGAGGGCAGGAGTTGGGGGATAGTAGAGGCTAGAAAAGGTAGCAGAATACAACAGTTACTAATATGGCATTTTGTAAAAATGTGGATGTGTCAACAATGTGATTGTGCAATCTGTATATGGGGTGAAAATGGGAGTTCATAACTCACTTGAATCTAATGTAGGAAATATGGTATCTCAAGAGCTATGTAATGTTTTAAGCAACCAATATAAACAAGAGGTCTTCATTTTTCTTTGTAGTTGAGATCTCCTGTTTCCCTGACATGTTTAGTTGTGTTCTCTCCTTTAGTCCTCCCATGCTCTAGTTATTCTGATATGGAAAAACTGGCTGAAATGCCCAACCAGTCTGTAAATCAGTGACAATTCTTCATTAAGCCTAAAGTCACTTTACATTTGCTACAGTCATACTAAATGCACTTCTTTTTTGGGAGTTTAAAAGATATTTCCATCAGCTAGATTACAAGTACCTAGAACTCCCATTCTTGTTTATGTAAGAGTGGCTTCATCAGATTAAATGCTGTTCTCTGGAATAAAATAAAATAGGAATAATTTACTCAGAAGATTCCTACGTAAACCATCTTTATTTACAAAATACTATCTTAAGAATTATTGTTTCATTGAGCTTCAATTGGAGCCAAAGTATAGTCAATTACTGAAGTAAGAGCAGTTACTTAAAAACTAAAAATGAGAGATAAGTCAAATTCATTTGAAGAGAGAGCAACAGCATGAGGTTTCTTGTTTGGTTCTGGATGTTGAGTAACAGGCTCATTTGCAGGTGGAAGGAACCCTTCAGGGAACTCACTTGTACTTTCAGAATGGGGGTGTAGAGGGCTGAATTCCAGCTGTTGGGGGAAGATTGTGAGGAAAACCCCCTCCCTGCATAGACACATCACATTGGAAATGGAGTGGGTGGCGGGTCAGGTGGAAAATAATCTCCAGGTTCCCAGACAAGTTTCTTGGGAGAGGTGGAGGAAAAAAAAAGGTCCTCTTCTCAGGAACTGACTCCTTGGGTCAACTGGAAACAAGGCACCTCTGACTGGAGGGAAAGGTGCCAACACAGAGCCAGAGCCAGTTGCTTGGTTTTCAGCATGGAGAGGTGAATCAGGCACATCAGAGTCCAAAGGAGGCATATTAGGAATTCTGTGTTCTGCTGGTCCCGATGCTCTACCACAATTTGAGTAAAACCTATCTTGCTTTGTAGAGGAAGACGTGCATCAGAAGAATATGGTTGGCCTGGCGGAGGGATCATCAGCCTGCTGGCCTGTTCCCCTGGAGGAGAGAGGGGCCCAGTCTGAGAAGGTGCTCTCTGAAAATCGGTGAACTTATGACAGCTGGATTCTCTTCCTTTACTGCTAGTCGCATGGTCCAGAGGATTCTCCAGGGCCCCTTGACCCTCTTCCTCCTCCCACTGGAGTGAAAGGTGAGAGTGTGAGTGGACCACTCTTTTCAAAATGAGGAGGTCTCCTTTCAGATGAAGGGTGACCTATTGGTGAGGGCCCATTTGGAGAAGGCTTTCTGCCCATTGCTGAGTTGGAAACATCCAGTGCATCATAGGGATCTTTTCCTACAAGTTCAAATCTCAGCTCCTTCTCAGTTAATTTTTGTCTGTTGCGTGAATTTTGTTTCCTGAAATAGCTGAGGTTTCTTTCAGCAATCCGAGCTGCCAACTCACTGGCATGTGCTTCTTTCTCAGAGGAAATAATCTTCCCCAGACAGGAATGAATGGTACTCTGCAATTGTTCTTCAAGATATTGGGCTCTCTTTCTGTAGGTCTCCAGCTCTTTTATTGTATGGCTCATCTTTTCTTCGACTTTGGAAAGTTTCTCCTCTTGCTCCACACGGTAGTTTTCCTCCACTCTTAATTTCCTGTGCAGTTTCATCGTATTTTCTTGATAGCGTTCCATCATGACTTTCAAGTTCTTCTGTAGGGTCTCATTCTCACTTTGCAGCTGTGCATTTTCTGACTGCAAGGATGCCTGTTCAGTCTGCAGACTTTTAAGGTGTTCTGTAAGGTCTTCCGTGGTTTTCTCCACTTCAGATGAGAAAGTACATTTTTGATTTCTTCCTCCTTCCAAGATTTCTAAGGAGGCCTTTAGCTTATCACCATAAACCAGGTTCCTCAAAGCTCCTTTGGACTCATCCTCCAAGTGAGCACCAATTTCGGGTTCACTCGTCTTTCCCAGTTCCAGGTGACCACCATCCCTTTGGGCTCCCAGGCTTGGAGAAGATCTATCCTTCGTCTTCAGCAAGCATTCACTCAGAGACTCCATGTGATTTTCGGTGTCCCTTAGAACTTGTTCTCCAGCTACTTTAGAGTCCTCTAATATGATTTTTGCTTTATATTGGACACCTCCTTGTTCCCTCTGTGCTTCAGCTTCTCCTTGTATTGTTGGTCTCTGCGTTTGCGGAAGTAGGGATCCTTCATTCAAAACCTCTTTGATTGCCAGCTTCAGTTCTTCCTCATTCACTTGAAAGAGTCTCCAGTTTGTTTTGGCTTCAGCTATTTGTGATCTGAGGGATTCAGATTCACCTTGGAGGGACTGTATCCCTCTTGATAGATGCACCATCGTTTCATCCTGTTGACCATGTTTACCCTTCTGTGCTTTGAGCTCTTCTTCTAGAAAGAGCATTTCAACGCCATGGCTGGATTCGGACCTATGCGGCATTTAGTAGGTTGCCTCCAGCTGTTGTGCTTCCCTTGAACCCTTCTCAAACCTGCAATCCTTTAAAGATGAGTCTAAGCCTTTATGATCTTTTTCAACAAGGCTCACTTTATCAAGAAGTCCACATTTTGCCTCAATAAGTCCAGCAAGATTTAGAGCCAGCCTTTTTTCTCTTCCCACGTAAAGCCTGCTACTAACCGACTGAAAAGCTCTCCAGAAAAGTGAGAGAACAGCAAAAAATCCAAGAGCTGTACACATCATCAACTCCCAAGGAAAGCCAGAAGGAAGATGGCCTGGCTTCATGTCTTCGGACAATGCTGCCACAACCCTGGGTGCTTCTTCCAGAACCACCCACTAGTATGGCTGAGAGGCAGCCCTTGGCTCCTCCATCATGCCAAGACAGCTTTGGCTATTGCCACCACAACCACAGCCTGCCCAGGCAGGCCAACACAGGCTGTGGACACTCAGGTGTTTGGTCAGGAACTCCAACCTGCACCAGGCAATGGAGCAGACCACTGTGAGCCCCTTCAGGGGCTGAGCATATGGTGGGTGGTGTGCGTATGGCGGTGGGAGCCATGATCAGGGGCTCCCAGGAGCCTTGTTGTCTCAACTGCCCATCAGGGGAGTCTTGTCCCCTTCCTTACCCAGTGCATCCTCAAGTGCCACGTGTTTAGGTCCCTCCCACTCCAGCCAGAGAGAATTCCTCTCCATGCCACCCACCCCTTGATTTGGTTTAGGCCAGGCCAAGGCGGGGTTAGTAGGAAGATTCCATCCAGTCATAATAACATTCAGTGTGATGTCACTCAAATTCTAAAGCTGACTAAACCGTTCAAACAGCTTTTATGGCCTATATTGGTCTTTGTGTCCCTTGCCTTTTGTTTGAGTGACTCAGTCCTTTTTCTGCCCTTGTGCTCTCCCTATTTCCTACCTTCCTTGCTTCCTTCCCCCCTTCCTGGTTTTTCTCCTTTTCTTCTTCCTTCTTTTGTACCTCCATCCATCCCTCCAACTTTGCCTTCCTCCCTTCCAACTTTCTCTCTCCCTTCCCTCCCTTTTCTTTTCTTGCAAGTGTTTGGGGTGAAAGTCCATGGCAGGCCAGCCCCAAGCTAGGCAAGGTCACTGCCACTGAGCTACAACATCCCCAGACCTGCTGCCACTTCCTATGCAAGTAATTTGAATTCTCTCTAAAGAGAAACTCTCACATTAGTCTACTTTCAACGTAATTTCAGAAGAGTTGCTAACATGGGCATCAATCAGTTATGACAAGTCATTTTTGAAAAGCACGGCACAGCTAATGTTCCTCAAAAGAAGGAGTTGAAACTTTAGTTGGTTTTCAGGTCAGCATTTCTAGACTAGTACAAACCCTCCTAATCCTGATCTCTCCTTAGTCCTATGATTTCTTTAAGTGTCCCCTTTGCTCCTGTTCATGGAGTCATGTGTACAGAAATTATACCTGGTTCTATTGAACTCTACTTAATTCTTTCTCACCTCTGTGCTCCTTTTGCCAAGTCACTCCTCAACACTTACTGTAACCCTTTAAATTTTTTGTCCATTTTCATTTAAAAAACTCTTTCAAAAATTGAACCATTTCTCATGCAGATACAGTCTTCTTGATCTGCTATTAATCCCCCACTACTGACATTGTAAGTTATAGAAATGTACACTTCCAGACCGTTTTCAGATTTTTGATTTCTGTATATCTATCTGTCTGTCTATTTACAAACATAACATGGTATTCTGAAAGTATCGTTCTGCTTTTGGAGCTCTACATTGTGTTTTTCAGAAGCAGGCCTATTACACAGAGATGAATCCATGTTACCTAGATTGAGGTCAAACCGGAATGTGCACTCTGATTCCCATGATATTGTTCTACCTACTAATGGACAGTTCAGTTATATCCAGACCTCACCACCTCCCCCATTAAGTAAAACCCTTGTGAAGAGACATGTAGATGCCTTTATGAACATATTGATAATTTTTCATGGCAGTGTTTTCCAAAAACCAGTTAGTAAAATCAATTTATTCCTTTGCAGCCTGAAATTACCTTCATTCCAGTTTACTGGTATAAGAACCGCAGTATATCAGCAACAATTCTCCAATAGTAGTTCAGGCAGAAGTCATTCTAGATAACAATCAGTGCCGGATCGTCCATGTGTTTTACACAGCCCATGACAGGGGACATCCGTCCACTCGTTTAGAACAACTGATGTTTTATGCTGGCAATTTAGGTTTATTGAAAGGAGTGATTAGAAAACAGGTGAGACAGACTGATTAGATTCAGTATGTATGTTGGCTTTGTTTGTCGAGGCCTGAATTTTTCACATTTCAATTAATTGTAGGTTAAGTATCAGGCAGATTCTTCACTGGGCTTCAAATGTGATAAAGTAGCTTCTTATTTTTAAGAAGGCCGTTGCAATCCTGCATTTATTTTACACTTCAGTGCTTGTTTCACACACAAGCACACACACCCACACACCACACACATCAACAAACACACAAACACATAATTAGAGCACATTTAACACTCAAATAAAGCTTTACCTACTAACTCATAACTAGGGTATTTTTTTAATAAGTATTGTGTCTTGGTCTCTACTGGGGAAACATTGTTCAATGTGAGTTCTCTGGTTTGTTGTAGGGCAGTGAATGTTCACTTGTTGGCAATGATATAGAAATGGGAAGTAAGGGTTTAAAAGTTTTTACAGTAGGTAGGCAGAGTCAGAGTATGGACTCTAAGAATAAGAAATTGGGGAATTTCCTCTTTGTTTCTTCATTTCAATCTCCTAATAATTCATGTATATTTTCCAAAAGTCTCCCAGAAAACAAGGACTAGGTCAATCCACATATCAGTAAACCATAGCAGAATGCGATTCTGAATTTCATACAAACAGTCATAAAATCAAAAAGACAGGTGCTGGGGTTTTGGCTCAGCACTAGAGTGCTGGCTTCACACTTTCAAAGGTCCTGAGTTGGATCCCCAACACCATATGTGAAAGGAATGAATGAACCAATGCATGAGTGTATGATGAATGAATTAAAGGTATAAGGAGGAGGAGAAATAGAAGAAGATGATGAGTAATTTGACAGAAGGGAAAAAGGGGAGGAGAGTGAGTTTAAAGTGTGGTTTCCAATTCCCAAGCGTTAAATTACAGCAGATGGGATAGAGAGAGAAGATGGGAGGGCAGGAGAGGGGGGATAGTAGAGGCTAGAAAAGGTAGCAGAATACAACAGTTACAAATATGGCATTTTGTAAAAATGTGGATGTGTCAACAATGTGATTGTGCAATCTGTATATGGGGTGAAAATGGGAGTTCATAACTCACTTGAATCTAATGTAGGAAATATGGTATCTCAAGAGCTATGTAATGTTTTAAGCAACCAATATAAACAAGAGGTCTTCATTTTTCTTTGTAGTTGAGATCTCCTGTTTCCCTGACATGTTTAGTTGTGTTCTCTCCTTTAGTCCTCCCATGCTCTAGTTATTCTGATATGGAAAAACTGGCTGAAATGCCCAACCAGTCTGTAAATCAGTGACAATTCTTCATTAAGCCTAAAGTCACTTTACATTTGCTACAGTCATACTAAATGCACTTCTTTTTTGGGAGTTTAAAAGATATTTCCATCAGCTAGATTACAAGTACCTAGAACTCCCATTCTTGTTTATGTAAGAGTGGCTTCATCAGATTAAATGCTGTTCTCTGGAATAAAATAAAATAGGAATAATTTACTCAGAAGATTCCTACGTAAACCATCTTTATTTACAAAATACTATCTTAAGAATTATTGTTTCATTGAGCTTCAATTGGAGCCAAAGTATAGTCAATTACTGAAGTAAAAGCAGTTACTTAAAAACTAAAAATGAGAGATAAGTCAAATTACATTTGAAGAGAGAGCAACAGCATGAGGTTTCTTGTTTGGTTCTGGATGTTGAGTAACAGGCTCATTTGCAGGAGGAAGGAACCCTTCAGGGAACTCACTTGTACTTTCAGAATGGGGGTGTAGAGGGCTGAATTCCAGCTGTTGGGGGAAGATTGTGAGGAAAACCCCCTCCCTGCATAGACACATCACATTGGAAATGGAGTGGGTGGCGGGTCAGGTGGAAAATAATCTCCAGGTTCCCAGACAAGTTTCCTGGGAGAGGTGGAGGAAAAAAAAAGGTCCTCTTCTCAGGAACTGACTCCTTGGGTCAACTGGAAACAAGGCACCTCTGACTGGAGAGAATGGTGCCAACACAGAGCCAGAGCCAGTTGCTTGGTTTTCAGCATGGAGAGGTGAATCAGGCACATCAGAGTCCAAAGGAGGCATATTAGGAATTCTGTGTTCTGCTGGTCCCGATGCTCTACCACAATTTGAGTAAAACCTATCTTGCCTTTGTAGAGGAAGACGTGCATCAGAAGAATATGGTTGGCCTGGTGGAGGGATCATCAGCCTGCTGGCCTGTTCCCCTGGAGGAGAGAGGGGCCCAGTCTGAGAAGGTGCTCTCTGAAAATCGGTGAACTTATGACAGCTGGATTCTCTTCCTTTACTGCTAGTCGCATGGTCCAGAGGATTCTCCAGGGCCCCTTGACCCTCTTCCTCCTCCCACTGGAGTGAAAGTTGAGAGTGTGAGTGGACCACTCTTTTCAAAATGAGGAGGTCTCCTTTCAGATGAAGGGTGACCTATTGGTGAGGGCCCATTTGGAGAAGGCTTTCTGCCCATTGCTGAGTTGGAAACATCCAGTGCATCATAGGGATCTTTTCCTACAAGTTCAAATCTCAGCTCCTTCTCAGTTAATTTTTGTCTGTTGCGTGCATTTTGTTTCCTGAAATAGCTGAGGTTTCTTTCAGCAATCCGAGCTGCCAACTCACTGGCATGTGCTTCTTTCTCAGAGGAAATAATCTTCCCCAGACAGGAATGAATGGTACTCTGCAATTGTTCTTCAAGATATTGGGCTCTCTTTCTGTAGGTCTCCAGCTCTTTTATTGTATGGCTCATCTTTTCTTCGACTTTGGAAAGTTTCTCCTCTTGCTCCACACGGTAGTTTTCCTCCACTCTTAATTTCCTGTGCAGTTTCATCGTATTTTCTTGATAGCGTTCCATCATGACTTTCAAGTTCTTCTGTAGGGTCTCATTCTCACTTTGCAGCTGTGCATTTTCTGACTGCAAGGATGCCTGTTCAGTCTGCAGACTTTTAAGGTGTTCTGTAAGGTCTTCCGTGGTTTTCTCCACTTCAGATGAGAAAGTACATTTTTGATTTCTTCCTCCTTCCAAGATTTCTAAGGAGGCCTTTAGCTTATCACCATAAACCAGGTTCCTCAAAGCTCCTTTGGACTCATCCTCCAAGTGAGCACCAATTTCGGGTTCACTCGTCTTTCCCAGTTCCAGGTGACCACCATCCCTTTGGGCTCCCAGGCTTGGAGCAGATCTATCCTTCGTCTTCAGCAAGCATTCACTCAGAGACTCCATGTGATTTTCGGTGTCCCTTAGAACTTGTTCTCCAGCTACTTTAGAGTCCTCTAATATGATTTTTGCTTTATATTGGACACCTCCTTGTTCCCTCTGTGCTTCAGCTTCTCCTTGTATTGTTGGTCTCTGCGTTTGCGGAAGTAGGGATCCTTCATTCAAAACCTCTTTGATTGCCAGCTTCAGTTCTTCCTCATTCACTTGAAAGAGTCTCCAGTTTGTTTTGGCTTCAGCTATTTGTGATCTGAGGGATTCAGATTCACCTTGGAGGGACTGTATCCCTCTTGATAGATGCGCCATCGTTTCATCCTGTTGACCATGTTTAGCCTTCTGTGCTTTGAGCTCTTCTTCTAGAAAGAGCATTTCAACGCCATGGCTGGATTCGGACCTATGCAGCTTTTCGTAGGTTGCCTCCAGCTGTTGTGCTTCCCTTGAACCCTTCTCAAACCTGCAATCCTTTAAAGATGAGTCTAAGCCTTTATGTTCTTTTTCAACAAGGCTCACTTTATCAAGAAGTCCACATTTTGCCTCAATAAGTCCAGCAAGATTTAGAGCCAGCCTTTTTTCTCTTCCCACGTAAAGCCTGCTACTAACCGACTGAAAAGCTCTCCAGAAAAGTGAGAGAACAGCAAAAAATCCAAGAGCTGTACACATCATCAACTCCCAAGGAAAGCCAGAAGGAAGGTGGCCTGGCTTCATGTCTTCGGACAATGCTGCCACAACCCTGGGTGCTTCTTCCAGAACCACCCACTAGTATGGCTGAGAGGCAGCCCTTGGCTCCTCCATCACGCCAAGACAGCTTTGGCTCTTGCCACCACAACCACAGCCTGCCCAGGCAGGCCAACACAGGCTGTGGACACTCAGGTGTTTGGTCAGGAACTCCAACCTGCACCAGGCAACGGAGCAGACCACTGTGAGCCCTTTCAGGGGCTGAGCGTATGGTGGGTGGTGAGCGTATGGCGGTGGGAGCCATGATCAGGGGCTCCCACGAGCCTTGTTGTCTCAACTGCCCATCAGGGGAGTCTTGTCCCCTTCCCTACCCAGTGCATCCTCCAGTGCCACATGTTTAGGTCCCTCCCACTCCAGCCAGAGAGAATTCCTCTCCATGCCACCCACCCCTTGATTTGGTTTAGGCCAGGCCAAGGCGGGGTTAGTAGGAAGATTCCATCCAGTCATAATAACATTCAGTGTGATGTCACTCAAATTCTAAAGCTGACTAAACCGTTCAAACAGCTTTTATGGCTTATATTGGTCTTTGTGTCCCTTGCCTTTTGTTTGAGTGACTCAGTCCTTTTTCTGCCCTTGTGCTCTCCCTATTTCCTACCTTCCTTGCTTCCTTCCCCCCTTCCTGGTTTTTCTCCTTTTCTTCTTCCTTCTTTTGTACCTCCATCCATCCCTCCAACTTTGCCTTCCTCCCTTCCAACTTTCTCTCTCCCTTCCCTCCCTTTTCTTTTCTTGCAAGTGTTTGGGGTGAAAGTCCATGGCAGGCCAGCCCCAAGCTAGGCAAGGTCACTGCCACTGAGCTACAACATCCCCAGACCTGCTGCCACTTCCTATGCAAGTAATTTGAATTCTCTCTAAAGAGAAACTCTCACATTAGTCTACTTTCAACGTAATTTCAGAAGAGTTGCTAACATGGGCATCAATCAGTTATGACAAGTCATTTTTGAAAAGCACGGCACAGCTAATGTTCCTCAAAAGAAGGAGTTGAAACTTTAGTTGGTTTTCAGGTCAGCATTTCTAGACTAGTACAAACCCTCCTAATCCTGATCTCTCCTTAGTCCTATGATTTCTTTAAGTGTCCCCTTTGCTCCTGTTCATGGAGTCATGTGTACAGAAATTATACCTGGTTCTATTGAACTCTACTTAATTCTTTCTCACCTCTGTGCTCCTTTTGCCAAGTCACTCCTCAACACTTACTGTAACCCTTTAAATTTTTTGTCCATTTTCATTTAAAAAACTCTTTCAAAAATTGAACCATTTCTCATGCAGATACAGTCTTCTTGATCTGCTATTAATCCCCCACTACTGACATTGTAAGTTATAGAAATGTACACTTCCAGACCGTTTTCAGATTTTTGATTTCTGTATATCTATCTGTCTGTCTATTTACAAACATAACATGGTATTCTGAAAGTATCGTTCTGCTTTTGGAGCTCTACATTGTGTTTTTCAGAAGCAGGCCTATTACACAGAGATGAATCCATGTTACCTAGATTGAGGTCAAACCAGAATGTGCACTCTGATTCCCATGATATTGTTCTACCTACTAATGGACAGTTCAGTTATATCCAGACCTCACCACCTCCCCCATTAAGTAAAACCCTTGTGAAGAGACATGTAGATGCCTTTATGAACATATTGATAATTTTTCATGGCAGTGTTTTCCAAAAACCAGTTAGTAAAATCAATTTATTCCTTTGCAGCCTGAAATTACCTTCATTCCAGTTTACTGGTATAAGAACCGCAGTATATCAGCAACAATTGTCCCATAGTAGTTCAGGCAGAAGTCATTCTAGATAACAATCAGTGCCGGATCGTCCATGTGTTTTACACAGCCCATGACAGGGGACATCCGTCCACTCGTTTAGAACAACTGATGTTTTATGCTGGCAATTTAGGTTTATTGAAAGGAGTGATTAGAAAACAGGTGAGACAGACTGATTAGATTCAGTATGTATGTTGGCTTTGTTTGTCGAGGCCTGAATTTTTCACATTTCAATTAATTGTAGGTTAAGTATCAGGCAGATTCTTCACTGGGCTTCAAATGTGATAAAGTTGCTTCTTATTTTTAAGAAGGCCGTTGCAATCCTGCATTTATTTTACACCTCAGTGCTTGTTTCACACACAAGCACACACACCCACACACCACACACATCAACAAACACACAAACACATAATTAGAGCACATTTAACACTCAAATAAAGCTTTACCTACTAACTCATAACTATGGTATTTTTTTTAATAAGTATTGTGTCTTGGTCTCTACTGGGGAAACATTGTTCAATGTGAGTTCTCTGGTTTGTTGTAGGGCAGTGAATGTTCACTTGTTGGCAATGATATAGAAATGGGGAGTAAGGGTTTAAAAGTTTTTACAGTAGGTAGGCAGAGTCAGAGTATGGACTCTAAGAATAAGAAATTGGGGAATTTCCTCTTTGTTTCTTCATTTCAATCTCCTAATAATTCATGTATATTTTCCAAAAGTCTCCCAGAAAACAAGGACTAGGTCAATCCACATATCAGTAAACCATAGCAGAATGCGATTCTGAATTTCATACAAACAGTCATAAAATCAAAAAGACAGGTGCTGGGGTTTTGGCTCAGCACTAGAGTGCTGGCTTCACACTTTCAAAGGTCCTGAGTTGGATCCCCAACACCATATGTGAAAGGAATGAATGAACCAATGCATGAGTGTATGATGAATGAATTAAAGGTATAAGGAGGAGGAGAAATAGAAGAAGATGATGAGTAATTTGACAGAAGGGAAAAAGGGGAGGAGAGTGAGTTTAAAGTGTGGTTTCCAATTCCCAAGCGTTAAATTACAGCAGATGGGATAGAGAGAGAAGATGGGAGGGCAGGAGAGGGGGGATAGTAGAGGCTAGAAAAGGTAGCAGAATACAACAGTTACTAATATGGCATTTTGTAAAAATGTGGATGTGTCAACAATGTGATTGTGCAATCTGTATATGGGGTGAAAATGGGAGTTCATAACTCACTTGAATCTAATGTAGGAAATATGGTATCTCAAGAGCTATGTAATGTTTTAAGCAACCAATATAAACAAGAGGTCTTCATTTTTCTTTGTAGTTGAGATCTCCTGTTTCCCTGACATGTTTAGTTGTGTTCTCTCCTTTAGTCCTCCCATGCTCTAGTTATTCTGATATGGAAAAACTGGCTGAAATGCCCAACCAGTCTGTAAATCAGTGACAATTCTTCATTAAGCCTAAAGTCACTTTACATTTGCTACAGTCATACTAAATGCACTTCTTTTTTGGGAGTTTAAAAGATATTTCCATCAGCTAGATTACAAGTACCTAGAACTCCCATTCTTGTTTATGTAAGAGTGGCTTCATCAGATTAAATGCTGTTCTCTGGAATAAAATAAAATAGGAATAATTTACTCAGAAGATTCCTACGTAAACCATCTTTATTTACAAAATACTATCTTAAGAATTATTGTTTCATTGAGCTTCAATTGGAGCCAAAGTATAGTCAATTACTGAAGTAAAAGCAGTTACTTAAAAACTAAAAATGAGAGATAAGTCAAATTACATTTGAAGAGAGAGCAACAGCATGAGGTTTCTTGTTTGGTTCTGGATGTTGAGTAACAGGCTCATTTGCAGGTGGAAGGAACCCTTCAGGGAACTCACTTGTACTTTCAGAATGGGGGTGTAGAGGGCTGAATTCCAGCTGTTGGGGGAAGATTGTGAGGAAAACCCCCTCCCTGCATAGACACATCACATTGGAAATGGAGTGGGTGGCGGGTCAGGTGGAAAATAATCTCCAGGTTCCCAGACAAGTTTCCTGGGAGAGGTGGAGGAAAAAAAAGGTCCTCTTCTCAGGAACTGACTCCTTGGGTCAACTGGAAACAAGGCACCTCTGACTGGAGGGAAAGGTGCCAACACAGAGCCAGAGCCAGTTGCTTGGTTTTCAGCATGGAGAGGTGAATCAGGCACATCAGAGTCCAAGGGAGGCATATTAGGAATTCTGTGTTCTGCTGGTCCCGATGCTCTACCACAATTTGAGTAAAACCTATCTTGCCTTTGTAGAGGAAGACGTGCATCAGAAGAATATGGTTGGCCTGGTGGAGGGATCATCAGCCTGCTGGCCTGTTCCCCTGGAGGAGAGAGGGGCCCAGTCTGAGAAGGTGCTCTCTGAAAATCGGTGAACTTATGACAGCTGGATTCTCTTCCTTTACTGCTAGTCGCATGGTCCAGAGGATTCTCCAGGGCCCCTTGACCCTCTTCCTCCTCCCACTGGAGTGAAAGTTGAGAGTGTGATTGGACCACTCTTTTCAAAATGAGGAGGTCTCCTTTCAGATGAAGGGTGACCTATTGGTGAGGGCCCATTTGGAGAAGGCTTTCTGCCCATTGCTGAGTTGGAAACATCCAGTGCATCATAGGGATCTTTTCCTACAAGTTCAAATCTCAGCTCCTTCTCAGTTAATTTTTGTCTGTTGCGTGCATTTTGTTTCCTGAAATAGCTGAGGTTTCTTTCAGCAATCCGAGCTGCCAACTCACTGGCATGTGCTTCTTTCTCAGAGGAAATAATCTTCCCCAGACAGGAATGAATGGTACTCTGCAATTGTTCTTCAAGATATTGGGCTCTCTTTCTGTAGGTCTCCAGCTCTTTTATTGTATGGCTCATCTTTTCTTCGACTTTGGAAAGTTTCTCCTCTTGCTCCACACGGTAGTTTTCCTCCACTCTTAATTTCCTGTGCAGTTTCATCGTATTTTCTTGATAGCGTTCCATCATGACTTTCAAGTTCTTCTGTAGGGTCTCATTCTCACTTTGCAGCTGTGCATTTTCTGACTGCAAGGATGCCTGTTCAGTCTGCAGACTTTTAAGGTGTTCTGTAAGGTCTTCCGTGGTTTTCTCCACTTCAGATGAGAAAGTACATTTTTGATTTCTTCCTCCTTCCAAGATTTCTAAGGAGGCCTTTAGCTTATCACCATAAACCAGGTTCCTCAAAGATCCTTTGGACTCATCCTCCAAGTGAGCACCAATTTCGGGTTCACTCGTCTTTCCCAGTTCCAGGTGACCACCATCCCTTTGGGCTCCCAGGCTTGGAGAAGATCTATCCTTCGTCTTCAGCAAGCATTCACTCAGAGACTCCATGTGATTTTCGGTGTCCCTTAGAACTTGTTCTCCAGCTACTTTAGAGTCCTCTAATATGATTTTTGCTTTATATTGGACACCTCCTTGTTCCCTCTGTGCTTCAGCTTCTCCTTGTATTGTTGGTCTCTGCGTTTGCGGAAGTAGGGATCCTTCATTCAAAACCTCTTTGATTGCCAGCTTCAGTTCTTCCTCATTCACTTGAAAGAGTCTCCAGTTTGTTTTGGCTTCAGCTATTTGTGATCTGAGGGATTCAGATTCACCTTGGAGGGACTGTATCCCTCTTGATAGATGCGCCATCGTTTCATCCTGTTGACCATGTTTAGCCTTCTGTGCTTTGAGCTCTTCTTCTAGAAAGAGCATTTCAACGCCATGGCTGGATTCGGACCTATGCAGCTTTTCGTAGGTTGCCTCCAGCTGTTGTGCTTCCCTTGAACCCTTCTCAAACCTGCAATCCTTTAAAGATGAGTCTAAGCCTTTATGTTCTTTTTCAACAAGGCTCACTTTATCAAGAAGTCCACATTTTGCCTCAATAAGTCCAGCAAGATTTAGAGCCAGCCTTTTTTCTCTTCCCACGTAAAGCCTGCTACTAACCGACTGAAAAGCTCTCCAGAAAAGTGAGAGAACAGCAAAAAATCCAAGAGCTGTACACATCATCAACTCCCAAGGAAAGCCAGAAGGAAGGTGGCCTGGCTTCATGTCTTCGGACAATGCTGCCACAACCCTGGGTGCTTCTTCCAGAACCACTCACTAGTATGGCTGAGAGGCAGCCCTTGGCTCCTCCATCACGCCAAGACAGCTTTGGCTCTTGCCACCACAACCACAGCCTGCCCAGGCAGGCCAACACAGGCTGTGGACACTCAGGTGTTTGGTCAGGAACTCCAACCTGCACCAGGCAATGGAGCAGACCACTGTGAGCCCTTTCAGGGGCTGAGCGTATGGTGGGTGGTGAGCGTATGGCGGTGGGAGCCATGATCAGGGGCTCCCAGGAGCCTTGTTGTCTCAACTGCCCATCAGGGGAGTCTTGTCCCCTTCCCTACCCAGTGCATCCTCCAGTGCCACATGTTTAGGTCCCTCCCACTCCAGCCAGAGAGAATTCCTCTCCATGCCACCCACCCCTTGATTTGGTTTAGGCCAGGCCAAGGCGGGGTTAGTAGGAAGATTCCATCCAGTCATAATAACATTCAGTGTGATGTCACTCAAATTCTAAAGCTGACTAAACCGTTCAAACAGCTTTTATGGCTTATATTGGTCTTTGTGTCCCTTGCCTTTTGTTTGAGTGACTCAGTCCTTTTTCTGCCCTTGTGCTCTCCCTATTTCCTACCTTCCTTGCTTCCTTCCCCCCTTCCTGGTTTTTCTCCTTTTCTTCTTCCTTCTTTTGTACCTCCATCCATCCCTCCAACTTTGCCTTCCTCCCTTCCAACTTTCTCTCTCCCTTCCCTCCCTTTTCTTTTCTTGCAAGTGTTTGGGGTGAAAGTCCATGGCAGGCCAGCCCCAAGCTAGGCAAGGTCACTGCCACTGAGCTACAACATCCCCAGACCTGCTGCCACTTCCTATGCAAGTAATTTGAATTCTCTCTAAAGAGAAACTCTCACAGTAGTCTACTTTCAACGTAATTTCAGAAGAGTTGCTAACATGGGCATCAATCAGTTATGACAAGTCATTTTTGAAAAGCACGGCACAGCTAATGTTCCTCAAAAGAAGGAGTTGAAACTTTAGTTGGTTTTCAGGTCAGCATTTCTAGACTAGTACAAACCCTCCTAATCCTGATCTCTCCTTAGTCCTATGATTTCTTTAAGTGTCCCCTTTGCTCCTGTTCATGGAGTCATGTGTACAGAAATTATACCTGGTTCTATTTAACTCTACTTAATTTTTCTCACCTCTGTGCTCCTTTTGCCAAGTCACTCCTCAACACTTACTGTAACCCTTTAAATTTTGTGTCCAGTTTCATTTAAAAAACTCTTTCAAAAATTGAACCATTTCTCATGCAGATACAGTCTTCTTGATCTGCTATTAATCCCCCACTACTGACATTGTAAGTTATAGAAATGTACACTTCCAGACCGTTTTCAGATTTTTGATTTCTGTATATCTATCTGTCTGTCTATTTACAAACATAACATGGTATTCTGAAAGTATCGTTCTGCTTTTGGAGCTCTACATTGTGTTTTTCAGAAGCAGGCCTATTACACAGAGATGAATCCATGTTACCTAGATTGAGGTCAAACCGGAATGTGCACTCTGATTCCCATGATATTGTTCTACCTACTAATGGACAGTTCAGTTATATCCAGACCTCACCACCTCCCCCATTAAGTAAAACCCTTGTGAAGAGACATGTAGATGCCTTTATGAACATATTGATAATTTTTCATGGCAGTGTTTTCCAAAAACCAGTTAGTAAAATCAATTTATTCCTTTGCAGCCTGAAATTACCTTCATTCCAGTTTACTGGTATAAGAACCGCAGTATATCAGCAACAATTCTCCAATAGTAGTTCAGGCAGAAGTCATTCTAGATAACAATCAGTGCCGGATCGTCCATGTGTTTTACACAGCCCATGACAGGGGACATCCGTCCACTCGTTTAGAACAACTGATGTTTTATGCTGGCAATTTAGGTTTATTGAAAGGAGTGATTAGAAAACAGGTGAGACAGACTGATTAGATTCAGTATGTATGTTGGCTTTGTTTGTCGAGGCCTGAATTTTTCACATTTCAATTAATTGTAGGTTAAGTATCAGGCAGATTCTTCACTGGGCTTCAAATGTGATAAAGTTGCTTCTTATTTTTAAGAAGGCCGTTGCAATCCTGCATTTATTTTACACTTCAGTGCTTGTTTCACACACAAGCACACACACCCACACACCACACACATCAACAAACACACAAACACATAATTAGAGCACATTTAACACTCAAATAAAGCTTTACCTACTAACTCATAACTAGGGTATTTTTTTAATAAGTATTGTGTCTTGGTCTCTACTGGGGAAACATTGTTCAATGTGAGTTCTCTGGTTTGTTGTAGGGCAGTGAATGTTCACTTGTTGGCAATGATATAGAAATGGGGAGTAAGGGTTTAAAAGTTTTTACAGTAGGTAGGCAGAGTCAGAGTATGGACTCTAAGAATAAGAAATTGGGGAATTTCCTCTTTGATTCTTCATTTCAATCTCCTAATAATTCATGTATATTTTCCAAAAGTCTCCCAGAAAACAAGGACTAGGTCAATCCACATATCAGTAAACCATAGCAGAATGCGATTCTGAATTTCATACAAACAGTCATAAAATCAAAAAGACAGGTGCTGGGGTTTTGGCTCAGCACTAGAGTGCTGGCTTCACACTTTCAAAGGTCCTGAGTTGGATCCCCAACACCATATGTGAAAGGAATGAATGAACCAATGCATGAGTGTATGATGAATGAATTAAAGGTATAAGGAGGAGGAGAAATAGAAGAAGATGATGAGTAATTTGACAGAAGGGAAAAAGGGGAGGAGAGTGAGTTTAAAGTGTGGTTTCCAATTCCCAAGCGTTAAATTACAGCAGATGGGATAGAGAGAGAAGATGGGAGGGCAGGAGAGGGGGGATAGTAGAGGCTAGAAAAGGTAGCAGAATACAACAGTTACTAATATGGCATTTTGTAAAAATGTGGATGTGTCAACAATGTGATTGTGCAATCTGTATATGGGGTGAAAATGGGAGTTCATAACTCACTTGAATCTAATGTAGGAAATATGGTATCTCAAGAGCTATGTAATGTTTTAAGCAACCAATATAAACAAGAGGTCTTCATTTTTCTTTGTAGTTGAGATCTCCTGTTTCCCTGACATGTTTAGTTGTGTTCTCTCCTTTAGTCCTCCCATGCTCTAGTTATTCTGATATGGAAAAACTGGCTGAAATGCCCAACCAGTCTGTAAATCAGTGACAATTCTTCATTAAGCCTAAAGTCACTTTACATTTGCTACAGTCATACTAAATGCACTTCTTTTTTGGGAGTTTAAAAGATATTTCCATCAGCTAGATTACAAGTACCTAGAACTCCCATTCTTGTTTATGTAAGAGTGGCTTCATCAGATTAAATGCTGTTCTCTGGAATAAAATAAAATAGGAATAATTTACTCAGAAGATTCCTACGTAAACCATCTTTATTTACAAAATACTATCTTAAGAATTATTGTTTCATTGAGCTTCAATTGGAGCCAAAGTATAGTCAATTACTGAAGTAAAAGCAGTTACTTAAAAACTAAAAATGAGAGATAAGTCAAATTACATTTGAAGAGAGAGCAACAGCATGAGGTTTCTTGTTTGGTTCTGGATGTTGAGTAACAGGCTCATTTGCAGGAGGAAGGAACCCTTCAGGGAACTCACTTGTACTTTCAGAATGGGGGTGTAGAGGGCTGAATTCCAGCTGTTGGGGGAAGATTGTGAGGAAAACCCCCTCCCTGCATAGACACATCACATTGGAAATGGAGTGGGTGGCGGGTCAGGTGGAAAATAATCTCCAGGTTCCCAGACAAGTTTCCTGGGAGAGGTGGAGGAAAAAAAAAGGTCCTCTTCTCAGGAACTGACTCCTTGGGTCAACTGGAAACAAGGCACCTCTGACTGGAGGGAAAGGTGCCAACACAGAGCCAGAGCCAGTTGCTTGGTTTTCAGCATGGAGAGGTGAATCAGGCACATCAGAGTCCAAAGGAGGCATATTAGGAATTCTGTGTTCTGCTGGTCCCGATGCTCTACCACAATTTGAGTAAAACCTATCTTGCCTTTGTAGAGGAAGACGTGCATCAGAAGAATATGGTTGGCCTGGTGGAGGGATCATCAGCCTGCTGGCCTGTTCCCCTGGAGGAGAGAGGGGCCCAGTCTGAGAAGGTGCTCTCTGAAAATCGGTGAACTTATGACAGCTGGATTCTCTTCCTTTACTGCTAGTCGCATGGTCCAGAGGATTCTCCAGGGCCCCTTGACCCTCTTCCTCCTCCCACTGGAGTGAAAGTTGAGAGTGTGAGTGGACCACTCTTTTCAAAATGAGGAGGTCTCCTTTCAGATGAAGGGTGACCTATTGGTGAGGGCCCATTTGGAGAAGGCTTTCTGCCCATTGCTGAGTTGGAAACATCCAGTGCATCATAGGGATCTTTTCCTACAAGTTCAAATCTCAGCTCCTTCTCAGTTAATTTTTGTCTGTTGCGTGCATTTTGTTTCCTGAAATAGCTGAGGTTTCTTTCAGCAATCCGAGCTGCCAACTCACTGGCATGTGCTTCTTTCTCAGAGGAAATAATCTTCCCCAGACAGGAATGAATGGTACTCTGCAATTGTTCTTCAAGATATTGGGCTCTCTTTCTGTAGGTCTCCAGCTCTTTTATTGTATGGCTCATCTTTTCTTCGACTTTGGAAAGTTTCTCCTCTTGCTCCACACGGTAGTTTTCCTCCACTCTTAATTTCCTGTGCAGTTTCATCGTATTTTCTTGATAGCGTTCCATCATGACTTTCAAGTTCTTCTGTAGGGTCTCATTCTCACTTTGCAGCTGTGCATTTTCTGACTGCAAGGATGCCTGTTCAGTCTGCAGACTTTTAAGGTGTTCTGTAAGGTCTTCCGTGGTTTTCTCCACTTCAGATGAGAAAGTACATTTTTGATTTCTTCCTCCTTCCAAGATTTCTAAGGAGGCCTTTAGCTTATCACCATAAACCAGGTTCCTCAAAGCTCCTTTGGACTCATCCTCCAAGTGAGCACCAATTTCGGGTTCACTCGTCTTTCCCAGTTCCAGGTGACCACCATCCCTTTGGGCTCCCAGGCTTGGAGAAGATCTATCCTTCGTCTTCAGCAAGCATTCACTCAGAGACTCCATGTGATTTTCGGTGTCCCTTAGAACTTGTTCTCCAGCTACTTTAGAGTCCTCTAATATGATTTTTGCTTTATATTGGACACCTCCTTGTTCCCTCTGTGCTTCAGCTTCTCCTTGTATTGTTGGTCTCTGCGTTTGCGGAAGTAGGGATCCTTCATTCAAAACCTCTTTGATTGCCAGCTTCAGTTCTTCCTCATTCACTTGAAAGAGTCTCCAGTTTGTTTTGGCTTCAGCTATTTGTGATCTGAGGGATTCAGATTCACCTTGGAGGGACTGTATCCCTCTTGATAGATGCACCATCGTTTCATCCTGTTGACCATGTTTAGCCTTCTGTGCTTTGAGCTCTTCTTCTAGAAAGAGCATTTCAACGCCATGGCTGGATTCGGACCTATGCAGCTTTTCGTAGGTTGCCTCCAGCTGTTGTGCTTCCCTTGAACCCTTCTCAAACCTGCAATCCTTTAAAGATGAGTCTAAGCCTTTATGTTCTTTTTCAACAAGGCTCACTTTATCAAGAAGTCCACATTTTGCCTCAATAAGTCCAGCAAGATTTAGAGCCAGCCTTTTTTCTCTTCCCACGTAAAGCCTGCTACTAACCGACTGAAAAGCTCTCCAGAAAAGTGAGAGAACAGCAAAAAATCCAAGAGCTGTACACATCATCAACTCCCAAGGAAAGCCAGAAGGAAGGTGGCCTGGCTTCATGTCTTCGGACAATGCTGCCACAACCCTGGGTGCTTCTTCCAGAACCACCCACTAGTATGGCTGAGAGGCAGCTCTTGGCTCCTCCATCACGCCAAGACAGCTTTGGCTCTTGCCACCACAACCACAGCCTGCCCAGGCAGGCCAACACAGGCTGTGCACACTCAGGTGTTTGGTCAGGAACTCCAACCTGCACCAGGCAATGGTGCAGACCACTGTGAGCCCCTTCAGGGGCTGAGCGTATGGTGGGTGGTGTGCGTATGGTGGTGGGAGCCATGATCAGGGGCTCCCAGGAGCCTTGTTGTCTCAACTGCCCATCAGGGGAGTCTTGTCCCCTTCCTTACCCAGTGCATCCTCAAGTGCTACGTGTTTAGGTCCCTCCCACTCCAGCCAGAGAGAATTCCTCTCCATGCCACCCACCCCTTGATTTGGTTTAGGCCAGGCCAAGGCGGGGTTAGTAGGAAGATTCCATCCAGTCATAATAACATTCAGTTTGATGTCACTCAAATTCTAAAGCTGACTAAACCGTTCAAACAGCTTTTATGGCCTATATTGGTCTTTGTGTCCCTTGCCTTCTGTTTGAGTGACTCAGTCCTTTTTCTGCCCTTGTGCTCTCCCTTTTTCCTACCTTCCTTGCTTCCTCCCCCCCATCCTGGTTTTTCTCCTTTTCTTCTTCCTTCTTTTGTACCTCCATCCATCCCTCCAACTTTGCCTTCTTCCCTTCCAACTTTCTCTCTCCCTTCCCTCCCTTTTCTTTTCTTGCAAGTGTTTGGGGTGAAAGTCCATGGCAGGCCAGCCCCAAGTTAGGCAAGGTCACTGCCACTGAGCTACAACATCCCCAGACCTGCTGCCACTTCCTATGCAAGTAATTTGAATTCTCTCTAAAGAGAAACTCTCACATTAGTCTACTTTCAACGTAATTTCAGAAGAGTTGCTAACATGGGCATCAATCAGTTATGACAAGTCATTTTTGACAAGCACGGCACAGCTAATGTTCCTCAAAAGAAGGAGTTGAAACTTTAGTTGGTTTTCAGGTCAGCATTTCTAGACTAGTACAAACCCTCCTAATCCTGATCTCTCCTTAGTCCTATGATTTCTTTAAGTGTCCCCTTTGCTCCTGTTCATGGAGTCATGTGTACAGAAATTATACCTGGTTCTATTGAACTCTACTTAATTCTTTCTCACCTCTGTGCTCCTTTTGCCAAGTCACTCCTCAACACTTCCTGTAACCCTTTAAATTTTTTGTCCCTTTTCATTTAAAAAACTCTTTCAAAAATTGAACCATTTCTCATGCAGATACAGTCTTCTTGATCTGCTATTAATCCCCCACTACTGACATTGTAAGTTATAGAAATGTACACTTCCAGACCGTTTTCAGATTTTTGATTTCTGTATATCTATCTGTCTGTCTATTTACAAACATAACATGGTATTCTGAAAGTATCGTTCTGCTTTTGGAGCTCTACATTGTGTTTTTCAGAAACAGGCCTATTACACAGAGATGAATCCATGTTACCTAGATTGAGGTCAAACCGGAATGTGCACTCTGATTCCCATGATATTGTTCTACCTACTAATGGACAGTTCAGTTATATCCAGACCTCACCACCTCCCCCATTAAGTAAAACCCTTGTGAAGAGACATGTAGATGCCTTTATGAACATATTGATAATTTTTCATGGCAGTGTTTTCCAAAAACCAGTTAGTAAAATCAATTTATTCCTTTGCAGCCTGAAATTACCTTCATTCCAGTTTACTGGTATAAGAACCGCAGTATATCAGCAACAATTCTCCAATAGTAGTTCAGGCAGAAGTCATTCTATATAACAATCAGTGCCGGATCGTCCATGTGTTTTACACAGCCCATGACAGGGGACATCCGTCCACTCGTTTAGAACAACTGATGTTTTATGCTGGCAATTTAGGTTTATTGAAAGGAGTGATTAGAAAACAGGTGAGACAGACTGATTAGATTCAGTATGTATGTTGGCTTTGTTTTTCGAGGCCTGAATTTTTCACATTTCAATTAACTGTAGGTTAAGTATCAGGCAGATTCTTCACTGGGATTCAAATGTGATAAAGTTGCTTCTTATTTTTAAGAAGGCCGTTGCAATCCTGCATTTATTTTACACCTCAGTGCTTGTTTCACACACAAGCACACACACCCACACACCACACACATCAACAAACACACAAACACATAATTAGAGCACATTTAACACTCAAATAAAGCTTTACCTACTAACTCATAACTAGGGTATTTTTTTTAAGTATTGTGTCTTGGTCTCTACTGGGGAAACATTGTTCAATGTGGGTTCTCTGGTTTGTTGTAGGGCAGTGAATGTTCACTTGTTGGCAATGATATAGAAATGGGGAGTAAGGGTTTAAAAGTTTTTACAGTAGGTAGGCAGAGTCAGAGTATGGACTCTAAGAATAAGAAATTGGGGAATTTCCTCTTTGTTTCTTCATTTCAATCTCCTAATAATTCATGTATATTTTCCAAAAGTCTCCCAGAAAACAAGGACTAGGTCAATCCACATATCAGTAAACCATAGCAGAATGTGATTCTGAATTTCATACAAACAGTCATAAAATCAAAAAACAGGTGCTGGGGTTTTGGCTCAGCACTAGAGTGCTGGCTTCACACTTTCAAAGGTCCTGAGTTGGATCCCCAACACCATATGTGAAAGGAATGAATGAACCAATGCATGAGTGTATGATGAATGAATTAAATTTATAAGGAGGAGGAGAAATAGAAGAAGATGATGAGTAATTTGACAGAAGGGAAAAAGGGGAGGAGAGTGAGTTTAAAGTGTGGTTTCCAATTCCCAAGCGTTAAATTACAGCAGATGGGATAGAGAGAGAAGATGGGAGGGCAGGAGAGGAGGGATAGTAGAGGCTAGAAAAGGTAGCAGAATACAACAGTTACTAATATGGCATTTTGTAAAAATGTGGATGTGTCAACAATGTGATTGTGCAATCTGTATATGGGGTGAAAATGGGAGTTCATAACTCACTTGAATCTAATGTAGGAAATATGGTATCTCAAGAGCTATGTAATGTTTTAAGCAACCAATATAAACAATAGGTCTTCATTTTTCTTTGTAGTTGAGATCTCCTGTTTCCCTGACATGTTTAGTTGTGTTCTCTCCTTTAGTCCTCCCATGCTCTAGTTATTCTGATATGGAAAAACTGGCTGAAATGCCCAACCAGTCTGTAAATCAGTGACAATTCTTCATTAAGCCTAAAGTCACTTTACATTTGCTACAGTCATACTAAATGCACTTCTTTTTTGGGAGTTTAAAAGATATTTCCATCAGCTAGATTACAAGTACCTAGAACTCCCATTCTTGTTTATGTAAGAGTGGCTTCATCAGATTAAATGCTGTTCTCTGGAATAAAATAAAATAGGAATAATTTACTCAGAAGATTCCTACGTAAACCATCTTTATTTACAAAATACTATCTTAAGAATTATTGTTTCATTGAGCTTCAATTGGAGCCAAAGTATAGTCAATTACTGAAGTAAAAGCAGTTACTTAAAAACTAAAAATGAGAGATAAGTCAAATTACATTTGAAGAGAGAGCAACAGCATGAGGTTTCTTGTTTGCTTCTGGATGTTGAGTAACAGGCTCATTTGCAGGTGGAAGGAACCCTTCAGGGAACTCACTTGTACTTTCAGAATGGGGGTGTAGAGGGCTGAATTCCAGCTGTTGGGGGAAGATTGTGAAGAAAACCCCCTCCCTGCATAGGCACATCACATTGGAAATGGAGTGGGTGGCGGGTCAGGTGGAAAATAATCTCCAGGTTCCCAGACAAGTTTCCTGGGAGAGGTGGAGGAAAAAAAAAGGTCCTCTTCTCAGGAACTGACTCCTTGGGTCAACTGGAAACAAGGCACCTCTGACTGGAGGGAAAGGTGCCAACACAGAGCCAGAGCCAGTTGCTTGGTTTTCAGCATGGAGAGGTGAATCAGGCACATCAGAGTCCAAAGGAGGCATATTAGGAATTCTGTGTTCTGCTGGTCCCGATGCTCTACCACAATTTGAGTAAAACCTATCTTGCCTTTGTAGAGGAAGACGTGCATCAGAAGAATATGGTTGGCCTGGCGGAGGGATCATCAGCCTGCTGGCCTGTTCCCCTGGAGGAGAGAGGGGCCCAGTCTGAGAAGGTGCTCTCTGAAAATCGGTGAACTCATGACAGCTGGATTCTCTTCCTTTACTGCTAGTCGCATGGTCCAGAGGATTCTCCAGGGCCCCTTGACCCTCTTCCTCCTCCCACTGGAGTGAAAGTTGAGAGTGTGAGTGGACCACTCTTTTCAAAATGAGGAGGTCTCCTTTCAGATGAAGGGTGACCTATTGGTGAGGGCCCATTTGGAGAAGGCTTTCTGCCCATTGCTGAGTTGGAAACATCCAGTGCATCATAGGGATCTTTTCCTACAAGTTCAAATCTCAGCTCCTTCTCAGTTAATTTTTGTCTGTTGCGTGCATTTTGTTTCCTGAAATAGCTGAGGTTTCTTTCAGCAATCCGAGCTGCCAACTCACTGGCATGTGCTTCTTTCTCAGAGGAAATAATCTTCCCCAGACAGGAATGAATGGTACTCTGCAATTGTTCTTCAAGATATTGGGCTCTCTTTCTGTAGGTCTCCAGCTCTTTTATTGTATGGCTCATCTTTTCTTCGACTTTGGAAAGTTTCTCCTCTTGCTCCACACGGTAGTTTTCCTCCACTCTTAATTTCCTGTGCAGTTTCATCGTATTTTCTTGATAGCGTTCCATCATGACTTTCAAGTTCCTCTGTAGGGTCTCATTCTCACTTTGCAGCTGTGCATTTTCTGACTGCAAGGATGCCTGTTCAGTCTGCAGACTTTTAAGGTGTTCTGTAAGGTCTTCCGTGGTTTTCTCCACTTCAGATGAGAAAGTACATTTTTGATTTCTTCCTCCTTCCAAGATTTCTAAGGAGGCCTTTAGCTTATCACCATAAACCAGGTTCCTCAAAGCTCCTTTGGACTCATCCTCCAAGTGAGCACCAATTTTGGGTTCACTCGTCTTTCCCAGTTCCAGGTGACCACCATCCCTTTGGGCTCCCAGGCTTGGAGAAGATCTATCCTTCGTCTTCAGCAAGCATTCACTCAGAGACTCCATGTGATTTTCGGTGTCCCTTAGAACTTGTTCTCCAGCTACTTTAGAGTCCTCTAATATGATTTTTGCTTTATATTGGACACCTCCTTGTTCCCTCTGTGCTTCAGCTTCTCCTTGTATTGTTGGTCTCTGCGTTTGCGGAAGTAGGGATCCTTCATTCAAAACCTCTTTGATTGCCAGGTTCTGTTCTTCCTCATTCACTTGAAAGAGTCTCCAGTTTGTTTTGGCTTCAGCTATTTGTGATCTGAGGGATTCAGATTCACCTTGGAGGGACTGTATCCCTCTTGATAGATGCGCCATCGTTTCATCCTGTTGACCATGTTTAGCCTTCTGTGCTTTGAGCTCTTCTTCTAGAAAGAGCATTTCAACGCCATGGCTGGATTCGGACCTATGCAGCTTTTCGTAGGTTGCCTCCAGCTGTTGTGCTTCCCTTGAACCCTTCTCAAACCTGCAATCCTTTAAAGATGAGTATAAGCCTTTATGTTCTTTTTCAACAAGGCTCACTTTATCAAGAAGTCCACATTTTGCCTCAATAAGTCCAGCAAGATTTAGAGCCAGCCTTTTTTCTCTTCCCACATAAAGCCTGCTACTAACCGACTGAAAAGCTCTCCAGAAAAGTGAGAGAACAGCAAAAAATCCAAGAGCTGTACACATCATCAACTCCCAAGGAAAGCCAGAAGGAAGGTGGCCTGGCTTCATGTCTTCGGACAATGCTGCCACAACCCTGGGTGCTTCTTCCAGAACCACCCACTAGTATGGCTGAGAGGCAGCCCTTGGCTCCTCCATCACGACAAGACAGCTTTGGCTCTTGCCACCACAACCACAGCCTGCCCAGGCAGGCCAACACAGGCTGTGGACACTCAGGTGTTTGGTCAGGAACTCCAACCTGCACCAGGCAACGGAGCAGACCACTGTGAGCCCCTTCAGGGGCTGAGCGTATGGTGGGTGGTGTGCGTATGGCGGTGGGAGCCATGATCAGTGGCTCCCAGGAGCCTTGTTGTCTCAACTGCCCATCAGGGGAGTCTTGTCCCCTTCCCTACCCAGTGCATCCTCAAGTGCCACGTGTTTAGGTCCCTCCCACTCCAGCCAGACAGAATTCCTCTCCATGCCACCCACCCCTTGATTTGGTTTACGCCAGGCCAAGGCGGGGTTAGTAGGAAGATTCCATCCAGTCATAATAACATTCAGTGTGATGTCACTCAAATTCTAAAGCTGACTAAACCGTTCAAACAGCTTTTATGGCCTATATTGGTCTTTGTGTCCCTTGCCTTTTGTTTGAGTGACTCAGTCCTTTTTCTGCCCTTGTGCTCTCCCTATTTCCTACCTTCCTTGCTTCATCCCCCCCTTCCTGGTTTTTCTCGTTTTCTTCTTCCTTCTTTTGTACCTCCATCCATCCCTCCAACTTTGCCTTCCTCCCTTCCAACTTTCTCTCTCCCTTCCCTCCCTTTTCTTTTCTTGCAAGTGTTTGGGGTGAAAGTCCATGGCAGGCCAGCCCCAAGCTAGGCAAGGTCACTGCCACTGAGCTACAACATCCCCAGACCTGCTGCCACTTCCTATGCAAGTAATTTGAATTCTCTCTAAAGAGAAACTCTCACATTAGTCTACTTTCAACGTAATTTCAGAAGAGTTGCTAACATGGGCATCAATCAGTTATGACAAGTCATTTTTGAAAAGCACGGCACAGCTAATGTTCCTCAAAAGAAGGAGTTGAAACTTTAGTTGGTTTTCAGGTCAGCATTTCTAGACTAGTACAAACCCTCCTAATCCTGATCTCTCCTTAGTCCTATGATTTCTTTAAGTGTCCCCTTTGCTCCTGTTCATTGAGTCATGTGTACAGAAATTATACCTGGTTCTATTGAACTCTACTTAATTCTTTCTCACCTCTGTGCTCCTTTTGCCAAGTCACTCGTCAACACTTACTGTAACCCTTTAAATTTTGTGTCCATTTTCATTTAAAAAACTCTTTCAAAAATTGAACCATTTCTCATGCAGATACAGTCTTCTTGATCTGCTATTAATCCCCCACTACTGACATTGTAAGTTATAGAAATGTACACTTCCAGACCGTTTTCAGATTTTTGATTTCTGTATATCTATCTGTCTGTCTATTTACAAACATAACATGGTATTCTGAAAGTATCGTTCTGCTTTTGGAGCTCTACATTGTGTTTTTCAGAAGCAGGCCTATTACACAGAGATGAATCCATGTTACCTAGATTGAGGTCAAACCGGAATGTGCACTCTGATTCCCATGATATTGTTCTACCTACTAATGGACAGTTCAGTTATATCCAGACCTCACCACCTCCCCCATTAAGTAAAACCCTTGTGAAGAGACATGTAGATGCCTTTATGAACATATTGATAATTTTTCATGGCAGTGTTTTCCAAAAACCAGTTAGTAAAATCAATTTATTCCTTTGCAGCCTGAAATTACCTTCATTCCAGTTTACTGGTATAAGAACCGCAGTATATCAGCAACAATTCTCCAATAGTAGTTCAGGCAGAAGTCATTCTATATAACAATCAGTGCCGGATCGTCCATGTGTTTTACACAGCCCATGACAGGGGACATCCGTCCACTCGTTTAGAACAACTGATGTTTTATGCTGGCAATTTAGGTTTATTGAAAGGAGTGATTAGAAAACAGGTGAGACAGACTGATTAGATTCAGTATGTATGTTGGCTTTGTTTGTCGAGGCCTGAATTTTTCACATTTCAATTAATTGTAGGTTAAGTATCAGGCAGATTCTTCACTGGGCTTCAAATGTGATAAAGTTGCTTCTTATTTTTAAGAAGGCCGTTGCAATCCTGCATTTATTTTACACCTCAGTGCTTGTTTCACACACAAGCACACACACCCACACACCAAACACATCAACAAACACACAAACACATAATTAGAGCACATTTAACACTCAAATAAAGCTTTACCTACTAACTCATAACTAGGGTATTTTTTTTAATAAGTATTGTGTCTTGGTCTCTACTGGGGAAACATTGTTCAATGTGAGTTCTCTGGTTTGTTGTAGGGCAGTGAATGTTCACTTGTTGGCAATGACATAGAAATGGGGAGTAAGGGTTTAAAAGTTTTTACAGTAGGTAGGCAGAGTCAGAGTATGGACTCTAAGAATAAGAAATTGGGGAATTTCCTCTTTGTTTCTTCATTTCAATCTCCTAATAATTCATGTATATTTTCCAAAAGTCTCCCAGAAAACAAGGACTAGGTCAATCCACATATCAGTAAACCATAGCAGAATGCGATTCTGAATTTCATACAAACAGTCATAAAATCAAAAAGACAGGTGCTGGGGTTTTGGCTCAGCACTAGAGTGCTGGCTTCACACTTTCAAAGGTCCTGAGTTGGATCCCCAACACCATATGTGAAAGGAATGAATGAACCAATGCATGAGTGTATGATGAATGAATTAAAGGTATAAGGAGGAGGAGAAATAGAAGAAGATGATGAGTAATTTGACAGAAGGGAAAAAGGGGAGGAGAGTGAGTTTAAAGTGTGGTTTCCAATTCCCAAGCGTTAAATTACAGCAGATGGGATAGAGAGAGAAGATGGGAGGGCAGGAGAGGGGGGATAGTAGAGGCTAGAAAAGGTAGCAGAATACAACAGTTACTAATATGGCATTTTGTAAAAATGTGGATGTGTAAACAATGTGATTGTGCAATCTGTATATGGGGTGAAAATGGGAGTTCATAACTCACTTGAATCTAATGTAGGAAATATGGTATCTCAAGAGCTATGTAATGTTTTAAGCAACCAATATAAACAAGAGGTCTTCATTTTTCTTTGTAGTTGAGATCTCCTGTTTCCCTGACATGTTTAGTTGTGTTCTCTCCTTTAGTCCTCCCATGCTCTAGTTATTCTGATATGGAAAAACTGGCTGAAATGCCCAACCAGTCTGTAAATCAGTGACAATTCTTCATTAAGCCTAAAGTCACTTTACATTTGCTACAGTCATACTAAATGCACTTCTTTTTTGGGAGTTTAAAAGATATTTCCATCAGCTAGATTACAAGTACCTAGAACTCCCATTCTTGTTTATGTAAGAGTGGCATCATCAGATTAAATGCTGTTCTCTGGAATAAAATAAAATAGGAATAATTTACTCAGAAGATTCCTACGTAAACCATCTTTATTTACAAAATACTATCTTAAGAATTATTGTTTCATTGAGCTTCAATTGGAGCCAAAGTATAGTCAATTACTGAAGTAAAAGCAGTTACTTAAAAACTAAAAATGAGAGATAAGTCAAATTACATTTGAAGAGAGAGCAACAGCATGAGGTTTCTTGTTTGGTTCTGGATGTTGAGTAACAGGCTCATTTGCAGGTGGAAGGAACCCTTCAGGGAACTCACTTGTACTTTCAGAATGGGGGTGTAGAGGGCTGAATTCCAGCTGTTGGGGGAAGATTGTGAGGAAAACCCCCTCCCTGCATAGACACATCACATTGGAAATGGAGTGGGTTGCGGGTCAGGTGGAAAATAATCTCCAGGTTCCCAGACAAGTTTCCTGGGAGAGGTGGAGGAAAAAAAAAGGTCCTCTTCTCAGGAACTGACTCCTTGGGTCAACTGGAAACAAGGCACCTCTGACTGGAGGGAAAGGTGCCAACACAGAGCCAGAGCCAGTTGCTTGGTTTTCAGCATGGAGAGGTGAATCAGGCACATCAGAGTCCAAAGGAGGCATATTAGGAATTCTGTGTTCTGCTGGTCCCGATGCTCTACCACAATTTGAGTAAAACCTATCTTGCCTTTGTAGAGGAAGACGTGCATCAGAAGAATATGGTTGGCCTGGCGGAGGGATCATCAGCCTGCTGGCCTGTTCCCCTGGAGGAGAGAGGGGCCCAGTCTGAGAAGGTGCTCTCTGAAAATCGGTGAACTTATGACAGCTGGATTCTCTTCCTTTACTGCTAGTCGCATGGTCCAGAGGATTCTCCAGGGCCCCTTGACCCTCTTCCTCCTCCCACTGGAGTGAAAGTTGAGAGTGTGATTGGACCACTCTTTTCAAAATGAGGAGGTCTCCTTTCAGATGAAGGGTGACCTATTGGTGAGGGCCCATTTGGAGAAGGCTTTCTGCCCATTGCTGAGTTGGAAACATCCAGTGCATCATAGGGATCTTTTCCTACAAGTTCAAATCTCAGCTCCTTCTCAGTTAATTTTTGTCTGTTGCGTGCATTTTGTTTCCTGAAATAGCTGAGGTTTCTTTCAGCAATCCGAGCTGCCAACTCACTGGCATGTGCTTCTTTCTCAGAGGAAATAATCTTCCCCAGACAGGAATGAATGGTACTCTGCAATTGTTCTTCAAGATATTGGGCTCTCTTTCTGTAGGTCTCCAGCTCTTTTATTGTATGGCTCATCTTTTCTTCGACTTTGGAAAGTTTCTCCTCTTGCTCCACACGGTAGTTTTCCTCCACTCTTAATTTCCTGTGCAGTTTCATCGTATTTTCTTGATAGCGTTCCATCATGACTTTCAAGTTCTTCTGTAGGGTCTCATTCTCACTTTGCAGCTGTGCATTTTCTGACTGCAAGGATGCCTGTTCAGTCTGCAGACTTTTAAGGTGTTCTGTAAGGTCTTCCGTGGTTTTCTCCACTTCAGATGAGAAAGTACATTTTTGATTTCTTCCTCCTTCCAAGATTTCTAAGGAGGCCTTTAGCTTATCACCATAAACCAGGTTCCTCAAAGCTCCTTTGGACTCATCCTCCAAGTGAGCACCAATTTCGGGTTCACTCGTCTTTCCCAGTTCCAGGTGACCACCATCCCTTTGGGCTCCCAGGCTTGGAGAAGATCTATCCTTCGTCTTCAGCAAGCATTCACTCAGAGACTCCATGTGATTTTCGGTGTCCCTTAGAACTTGTTCTCCAGCTACTTTAGAGTCCTCTAATATGATTTTTGCTTTATATTGGACACCTCCTTGTTCCCTCTGTGCTTCAGCTTCTCCTTGTATTGTTGGTCTCTGCGTTTGCGGAAGTAGGGATCCTTCATTCAAAACCTCTTCGATTGCCAGCTTCAGTTCTTCCTCATTCACTTGAAAGAGTCTCCAGTTTGTTTTGGCTTCAGCTGTTTGTGATCTGAGGGATTCAGATTCACCTTGGAGGGACTGTATCCCTCTTGATAGATGCGCCATCGTTTCATCCTGTTGACCCTTATTAGCCTTCTGTGCTTTGAGCTCTTCTTCTAGAAAGAGCATTTCAACGCCATGGCTGGATTCGGACCTATGCAGCTTTTCGTAGGTTGCCTCCAGCTGTTGTGCTTCCCTTGAACCCTTCTCAAACCTGCAATCCTTTAAAGATGAGTCTAAGCCTTTATGTTCTTTTTCAACAAGGCTCACTTTATCAAGAAGTCCACATTTTGCCTCAATAAGTCCAGCAAGATTTAGAGCCAGCCTTTTTTCTCTTCCCACGTAAAGCCTGCTACTAACCGACTGAAAAGCTCTCCAGAAAAGTGAGAGAACAGCAAAAAATCCAAGAGCAGTACACATCATCAACTCCCAAGGAAAGCCAGAAGGAAGGTGGCCTGGCTTCATGTCTTCGGACAATGCTGCCACAACCCTGGGTGCTTCTTCCAGAACCACCCACTAGTATGGCTGAGAGGCAGCCCTTGGCTCCTCCATCACGCCAAGACAGCTTTGGCTCTTGCCACCACAACCACAGCCTGCCCAGGCAGGCCAACACAGGCTGTGGACACTCAGGTGTTTGGTCAGGAACTCCAACCTGCACCAGGCAACGGAGCAGACCACTGTGAGCCCCTTCAGGGGCTGAGCGTATGGTGGGTGGTGTGCGTATGGCGGTGGGAGCCAAGATCAGGGGCTCCCAGGAGCCTTGTTGTCTCAACTGCCCATCAGGGGAGTCTTGTCCCATTCCCTACCCAGTGCATCCTCAAGTGCCACATGTTTAGGTCCCTAAAAACTCCAGCCAGAGAGAATTCCTCTCCATGCCACCCACCCCTTGGTTTGGTTTAGGCCAGGCCAAGGCGGGTTTAGTAGGAAGATTCCATCCAGTCATAATAACATTCAGTGTGATGTCACTCAAATTCTAAAGCTGACTAAACCGTTCAAACAGCTTTTATGGCCTATATTGGTCTTTGTGTCCCTTGCCTTTTGTTTGAGTGACTCAGTCTTTTTTCTGCCCCTGTGCTCTCCCTATTTCCTACCTTCCTTGCTTCCTTCCCCCCTTCCTGGTTTTTCTCCTTTTCTTCTTCCTTCTTTTGTACCTCCATCCATCCCTCCAACTTTGCCTTCCTCCCTTCCAACTTTCTCTCTCCCTTCCCTCCCTTTTCTTTTCTTGCAAGTGTTTGGGGTGAAAGTCCATGGCAGGCCAGCCCCAAGTTAGGCAAGGTCACTGCCACTGAGTTACAACATCCCCAGACCTGCTGCCACTTCCGATGCAAGTAATTTGAATTATCTCTAAAGAGAAACTCTCACATTAGTCTACTTTCAACGTAATTTCAGAAGAGTTGCTAACATGGGCATCAATCAGTTATAACAAGTCATTTTTGAAAAGCACGGCACAGCTAATGTTCCTCAAAAGAAGGAGTTGAAACTTTAGTTGGTTTTCAGGTCAGCATTTCTAGACTAGTACAAACCCTCCTAATCCTGATCTCTCCTTAGTCCTATGATTTCTTTAAGCGTCCCCTTTGCTCCTGTTCATGGAGTCATTTGTACAGAAATTATACCTGGTTCTATTGAACTCTACTTAATTCTTTCTCACCTCTGTGCTCCTTTTGCCAAGTCACTCCTCAACACTTACTGTAACCCTTTAAATTTTTTGTCCATTTTCATTTAAAAAACTCTTTCAAAAAGTGAACCATTTCTCATGCAGATACAGTCTTCTTGATCTGCTATTAATCCCCCACTACTGACATTGTAAGTTATAGAAATGTACACTTCCAGACCGTTTTCAGATTTTTGATTTCTGTATATCTATCTGTCTCTCTATTTACAAACATAACATGGTATTCTGAAAGTATCGTTCTGCTTTTGGAGCTCTACATTGTGTTTTTCAGAAGCAGGCCTATTACACAGAGATGAATCCATGTTACCTAGATTGAGGTCAAACCGGAATGTGCACTCTAATTCCCATGATATTGTTCTACCTACTAATGGACAGTTCAGTTATATCCAGACCTCACCACCTGCCCCATTAAGTAAAACCCTTGTGAAGAGACATGTAGATGCCTTTATGAACATATTGATAATTTTTCATGGCAGTGTTTTCCAAAAACCAGTTAGTAAAATCAATTTATTCCTTTGCAGCCTGAAATTACCTTCATTCCAGTTTACTGGTATAAGAACCGCAGTATATCAGCAACAATTCTCCAATAGTAGTTCAGGCAGAAGTCATTCTAGATAACAATCAGTGCCGGATCGTCCATGTGTTTTACACAGCCCATGACAGGGGACATCCGTCCACTCGTTTAGAACAACTGATGTTTTATGCTGGTAATTTAGGTTTATTGAAAGGAGTGATAAGAAAACAGGTGAGACAGACTGATTAGATTCAGTATGTATGTTGGCTTTGTTTGTCGAGGCCTGAATTTTTCACATTTCAATTAATTGTAGGTTAAGTATCAGGCAGATTCTTCACTGGGCTTCAAATGTGATAAAGTTGCTTCTTATTTTAAAGAAGGCCGTTGCAATCCTGCATTTATTTTACACCTCAGTGCTTGTTTCACACACAAGCACACACACCCACACACCACACACATCAACAAACACACAAACACATAATTAGAGCACATTTAACACTCAAATAAAGCTTTACCTACTAACTCATAACTAGGGTATTTTTTTAATAAGTATTGTGTCTTGGTCTCTACTGGGGAAACATTGTTCAATGTGAGTTCTCTGGTTTGTTGTAGGGCAGTGAATGTTCACTTGTTGGCAATGATATAGAAATGGGGAGTAAGGGTTTAAAAGTTTTTACAGTAGGTAGGCAGAGTCAGAGTATGGACTCTAAGAATAAGAAATTGGGGAATTTCCTCTTTGTTTCTTCATTTCAATCTCCTAATAATTCATGTATATTTTCCAAAAGTCTCCCAGAAAACAAGGACTAGGTCAATCCACATATCAGTAAACCATAGCAGAATGTGATTCTGAAATTCATACAAACAGTCATAAAATCAAAAAGACAGGTGCTGGGGTTTTGGCTCAGCACTAGAGTGCTGGCTTCACACTTTCAAAGGTCCTGAGTTGGATCCCCAACACCATATGTGAAAGGAATGAATGAACCAATGCATGAGTGTATGATGAATGAATTTAAGGTATAAGGAGGAGGAGGAGGAGGAGAAATAGAAGAAGATGATGAGTAATTTGACAGAAGGGAAAAAGGGGAGGAGAGTGAGTTTAAAGTGTGGTTTCCAATTCCCAAGCGTTAAATTACAGCAGATGGGATAGAGAGAGAAGATGGGAGGGCAGGAGAGGGGGGATAGTAGAGGCTAGAAAAGGTAGCAGAATACAACAGTTACTAATATGGCATTTTGTATAAATGTGGATGTGTAAACAATGTGATTGTGCAATCTGTATATGGGGTTAAAATGGGAGTTCATAACTCACTTGAATCTAATGTAGGAAATATGGTATCTCAAGAGCTATGTAATGTTTTAAGCAACCAATATAAACAAGAGGTCTTCATTTTTCTTTGTAGTTGAGATCTCCTGTTTCCCTGACATGTTTAGTTGTGTTCTCTCCTTTCGTCCTCCCATGCTCTAGTTATTCTGATATGGAAAAACTGGCTGAAATGCCCAACCAGTCTGTAAATCAGTGACAATTCTTCATTAAGCCTAAAGTCACTTTACATTTGCTACAGTCATACTAAATGCACTTCTTTTTTGGGAGTTTAAAAGATATTTCCATCAGCTAGATTACAAGTACCTAGAACTCCCATTCTTGTTTATGTAAGAGTGGCTTCATCAGATTAAATGCTGTTCTCTGGAATAAAATAAAATAGGAATAATTTACTCAGAAGATTCCTACGTAAACCATCTTTATTTACAAAATACTATCTTAAGAATTATTGTTTCATTGAGCTTCAATTGGAGCCAAAGTATAGTCAATTACTGAAGTAAAAGCAGTTACTTAAAAACTAAAAATGAGAGATAAGTCAAATTACATTTGAAGAGAGAGCAACAGCATGAGGTTTCTTGTTTGGTTCTGGATGTTGAGTAACAGGCTCATTTGCAGGTGGAAGGAACCCTTCAGGGAACTCACTTGTACTTTCAGAATGGGGGTGTAGAGGGCTGAATTTCAGCTGTTGGGGGAAGATTGTGAGGAAAACCCCCTCCCTACATAGACACATCACATTGGAAATGGAGTGGGTGGCGGGTCAGGTGGAAAATAATCTCCAGGTTCCCAGACAAGTTTCCTGGGAGAGGTGGAGGAAAAAAAAAGGTCCTCTTCTCAGGAACTGACTCCTTGGGTCAACTGGAAACAAGGCACCTCTGACTGGAAGGAAAGGTGTAAACACAGAGCCAGAGCCAGTTGCTTGGTTTTCAGCATGGAGAGGTGAATCAGGCACATCAGAGTCCAAAGGAGGCATATTAGGAATTCTGTGTTCTGCTGGTCCCGATGCTCTACCACAATTTGAGTAAAACCTATCTTGCCTTTGTAGAGGAAGACGTGCATCAGAAGAATATGGTTGGCCTGGCGGAGGGATCATCAGCCTGCTGGCCTGTTCCCCTGGAGGAGAGAGGAGCCCAGTCTGAGAAGGTGCTCTCTGAAAATCGGTGAACTTATGACAGCTGGATTCTCTTCCTTTACTGCTAGTCGCATGGTCCAGAGGATTCTCCAGGGCCCCTTGACCCTCTTCCTCCTCCCACTGGAGTGAAAGTTGAGAGTGTGAGTGGACCACTCTTTTCAAAATGAGGAGGTCTCCTTTCAGATGAAGGGTGACCTATTGGTGAGGGCCCATTTGGAGAAGGCTTTCTGCCCATTGCTGAGTTGGAAACATCCAGTGCATCATAGGGATCTTTTCCTACAAGTTCAAATCTCAGCTCCTTCTCAGTTAATTTTTGTCTGTTGCGTGCATTTTGTTTCCTGAAATAGCTGAGGTTTCTTTCAGCAGTCCGAGCTACCAACTCACTGGCATGTGCTTCTTTCTCAGAGGAAATAATCTTCCCCAGACAGGAATGAATGGTACTCTGCAATTGTTCTTCAAGATATTGGGCTCTCTTTCTGTGGGTCTCCAGCTCTTTTATTGTATGACTCATCTTTTCTTCGACTTTGGAAAGTTTCTCCTCTTGCTCCACACGGTAGTTGTCCTCCACTCTTAATTTCCTGTGCAGTTTCATCGTATTTTCTTGATAGCGTTCCATCATGACTTTCAAGTTCTTCTGTAGGGTCTCATTCTCACTTTGCAGCTGTGCATTTTCTGACTGCAAGGATGCCTGTTCAGTCTGCAGACTTTTAAGGTGTTCTGTAAGGTCTTCCGTGGTTTTCTCCACTTCAGATGAGAAAGTACATTTTTGATTTCTTCCTCCTTCCAAGATTTCTAAGGAGGCCTTTAGCTTATCACCATAAACCAGGTTCCTCAAAGCTTCTTTGGACTCATTCTCCAAGTGAGCAACAATTTCGGGTTCACTCGTCTTTCCCAGTTCCAGGTGACCACCATCCCTTTGGGCTCCCAGGCTTGGAGATGATCTATCCTTCATCTTCAGCAAGCATTCACTCAGAGACTCCATGTGATTTTCGGTGTCCCTTAGAACTTGTTCTCCAGCTACTTTAGAGTCCTCTAATATGATTTTTGCTTTATATTGGACACCTCCTTGTTCCCTCTGTGCTTCAGCTTCTCCTTGTATTGTTGGTCTCTGCGTTTGCGGAAGTAGGGATCCTTCATTCAAAACCTCTTTGATTGCCAGCTTCAGTTCTTCCTCATTCACTTGAAAGAGTCTCCAGTTTGTTTTGGCTTCAGCTATTTGTGATCTGAGGGATTCAGATTCACCTTGGAGGGACTGTATCCCTCTTGATAGATGCGCCATCGTTTCATCCTGCTTACCATGTTTAGCCTTCTGTGCTTTGAGCTCTTCTTCTAGAAAGAGCATTTCAACGCCATGGCTGGATTCAGTCCTATGCAGCTTTTCGTAGGTTGCCTCCAGCTGTTGTGCTTCCCTTGAACCCTTCTCAAACCTGCAATCCTTTAAAGAGGAGTCTAAGCCTTTATGTTCTTTTTCAACAAGGCTCACTTTATCAAGAAGTCCACATTTTGCCTCAATAAGTCCAGCAAGATTTAGAGCCAGCCTTTTTTCTCTTCCCACGTAAAGCCTGCTACTAACCGACTGAAAAGCTCTCCAGAAAAGTGAGAGAACAGCAAAAAATCCAAGAGCAGTACACATCATCAACTCCCAAGGAAAGCCAGAAGGAAGGTGGCCTGGCTTCATGTCTTCGGACAATGCTGCCACAACCCTGGGTGCTTCTTCCAGAACCACCCACTAGTATGGCTGAGAGGCAGCCCTTGGCTCCTCCATCACGCCAAGACAGCTTTGGCTCTTGCCACCACAACCACAGCCTGCCCAGGCAGGCCAACACAGGCTGTGGACACTCAGGTGTTTGGTCAGGAACTCCAACCTGCACCAGGCAACGGAGCAGACCACTGTGAGCCCCTTCAGGGGCTGAGCGTATGGTGGGTGGTGTGCGTATGGCGGTGGGAGCCATGATCAGGGGCTCCCAGGAGCCTTGTTGTCTCAACTGCCCATCAGGGGAGTCTTGTCCCCTTCCCTACCCAGTGCATCCTCAAGTGCCACATGTTTAGGTTCCTCCCACTCCAGCCAGAGAGAATTCCTCTCCATGCCACCCACCCCTTGATTTGGTTTAGGCCAGGCCAAGGCGGGGTTAGTAGGAAGATTCCATCCAGTCATAATAACATTCAGTGTGATGTCACTCAAATTCTAAAGCTGACTAAACCGTTCAAACAGCTTTTATGTCCTATATTGGTCTTTGTGTCCCTTGCCTTTTGTTTGAGTGACTCAGTCTTTTTTCTGCGCCTGTGCTCTCCCTATTTCCTACCTTCCCTGCTTCCTTCCCCCCTTCCTGGTTTTTCTCCTTTTCTTCTTCCTTCTTTTGTACCTCCATCCATCCCTCCAACTTTGCCTTCCTCCCTTCCAACTTTCTCTCTCACTTCCCTCCCTTTTCTTTTCTTGCAAGTGTTTGGGATGAAAGTCCATGGCAGGCCAGCCCCAAGTTAGGCAAGGTCACTGCCACTGAGTTACAACATCCCCAGACCTGCTGCCACTTCCGATGCAAGTAATTTGAATTATCTCTAAAGAGAAACTCTCACATTAGTCTACTTTCAACGTAATTTCAGAAGAGTTGCTAACATGGGCATCAATCAGTTACGACAAGTCATTTTTGAAAAGCACGGCACAGCTAATGTTCCTCAAAAGAAGGAGTTGAAACTTTAGTTGGTTTTCAGGTCAGCATTTCTAGACTAGTACAAACCCTCCTAATTCTGATCTCTCCTTAGTCCTATGATTTCTTTAAGCGTCCCCTTTGCTCCTGTTCATGGAGTCATTTGTACAGAAATTATACCTGGTTCTATTGAACTCTACTTAATTCTTTCTCACCTCTGTGCTCCTTTTGCCAAGTCACTCCTCAACACTTACTGTAACCCTTTAAATTTTTTGTCCATTTTCATTTAAAAAACTCTTTCAAAAATTGAACCATTTCTCATGCAGATACAGTCTTCTTGATCTGCTATTAATCCCCCACTACTGACATTGTAAGTTATAGAAATGTACACTTCCAGACCGTTTTCAGATTTTTGATTTCTGTATATCTATCTGTCTGTCTATTTACAAACATAACATGGTACTCTGAAAGTATCGTTCTGCTTTTGGAGCTCTACATTGTGTTTTTCAGAAGCAGGCCTATTACACAGAGATGAATCCATGTTACCTAGATTGAGGTCAAACCGGAGTGTGCACTCTGATTCCCATGATATTGTTCTACATACTAATGGACAGTTTAGTTATATCCAGACATCACCACCTGCCCCATTAAGTAAAACCCTTGTGAAGAGACATGTAGATGCCTTTATGAACATATTGATAATTTTTCATGGCAGTGTTTTCCAAAAACCATTTAGTAAAATCAATTTATTCCTTTGCAGCCTGAAATTACCTTCATTCCAGTTTACTGGTATAAGAACCGCAGTATATCAGCAACAATTCTCCAATAGTAGTTCAGGCAGAAGTCATTCTAGATAACAATCAGTGCTGGATCGTCCATGTATTTTACACAGCCCATGACAGGGGACATCCGTCCACTCGTTTAGAACAACTGATGTTTTATGCTGGTAATTTAGGTTTATTGAAAGGAGTGATAAGAAAACAGGTGAGACAGACTGATTAGATTCAGTATGTATGTTGGCTTTGTTTGTCGAGGCGTGAATTTTTCACATTTCAATTAATTGTAGGTTAAGTATCAGGCAGATTCTTCACTGGGCTTCAAATGTGATAAAGTTGCTTCTTATTTTAAAGAAAGCCGTTGCAATCCTGCATTTATTTTACACCTCAGTGCTTGTTTCACACACAAGCACACACACCCACACACCACACACATCAACAAACACACAAACACATAATTAGAGCACATTTAACACTCAAATAAAGCTTTACCTACTAACTCATAACTAGGGTATTTTTTTAATAAGTATTGTGTCTTGGTCTCTACTGGGGAAACATTGTTCAATGTGAGTTCTCTGGTTTGTTGTAGGGCAGTGAATGTTCACTTGTTGGCAATGATATAGAAATGGGGAGTAAGGGTTTAAAAGTTTTTACAGTAGGTAGGCAGAGTCAGAGTATGGACTCTAAGAATAAGAAATTGGGAAATTTCCTCTTTGTTTCTTCATTTCAATCTCCTAATAATTCATGTATATTTTCCAAAAGTCTCCCAGAAAACAAGGACTAGGTCAATCCACATATCAGTAAACCATAGCAGAATGCGATTCTGAATTTCATACAAACAGTCATAAAATCAAAAAGACAGGTGCTGGGGTTTTGGCTCAGCACTAGAGTGCTGGCTTCACACTTTCAAAGGTCCTGAGTTGGATCCCCAACACCATATGTGAAAGGAATGAATGACCAATGCATGAGTGTATGATAAATGAATTAAAGGTATAAGGAGGAGGAGAAATAGAAGAAGATGATGAGTAATTTGACAGAAGGGAAAAAGGGGAGGAGAGTGAGTTTAAAGTGTGGTTTCCAATTCCCAAGCGTTAAATTACAGCAGATGGGATAGAGAGAGAAGATGGGAGTGCAGGAGAGGGGGGATAGTAGAGGCTAGAAAAGGTAGCAGAATACAACAGTTACTAATATGGCATTTTGTAAAACTGTGGATGTGTAAACAATGTGATTGTGCATTCTGTATATGGGGTGAAAATGGGAGTTCATAACTCACTTGAATCTAATGTAGGAAATATGTTATCTCAAGAGCTATGTAATGTTTTAAGCAACCAATATAAATAAGAGGTCTTCATTTTTCTTTGTAGTTGAGATCTCCTGTTTCCCTGACATGTTTAGTTGTGTTCTCTCCTTTAGTCCTCCCATGCTCTAGTTATTCTGATATGAAAAACCTGGCTGAAATGCCCAACCAGTCTGTAAATCAGTGACAATTCTTCATTAAGCCTAAAGTCACTTTACATTTGCTACAGTCATACTAAATGCACTTCTTTTTTGGGAGTTTAAAAGATATTTCCATCAGCTAGATTACAAGTACCTAGAACTCCCATTCTTGTTTATGTAAGAGTGGCTTCATCAGATTAAATGCTGTTCTCTGGAATAAAATAAAATAGGAATAATTTACTCAGAAGATTCCTACGTAAACCATCTTTATTTACAAAATACTATCTTAAGAATTATTGTTTCATTGAGCTTCAATTGGAGCCAAAGTATAGTCAATTACTGAAGTAAAAGCAGTTACTTAAAAACTAAAAATGAGAGATAAGTCAAATTACATTTGAAGAGAGAGCAACAGCATGAGGTTTCTTGTTTGGTTCTGGATGTTGAGTAACAGGCTCATTTGCAGGTGGAAGGAACCCTTCAGGGAACTCACTTGTACTTTCAGAATGGGGGTGTAGAGGGCTGAATTCCAGCTGTTGGGGGAAGATTGTGAGGAAAACTCCCTCCCTGCATAGACACATCACATTGGAAATGGAGTGGGTGGAGGGTCAGGTGGAAAATAATCTCCAGGTTCCCAGACAAGTTTCCTGGGAGAGGTGGAGGAAAAAAAAGGTCCTCTTCTCAGGAACTGACTCCTTGGGTCAACTGGAAACAAGGCACCTCTGACTGGAGGGAAAGGTGCCAACACAGAGCCAGAGCCAGTTGCTTGGTTTTCAGCATGGAGAGGTGAATCAGGCACATCAGATTCCAAAGGAGGCATATTAGGAATTTTGTGTTCTGCTGGTCCCGATGCTCTACCACAATTTGAGTAAAACCTATCTTGCCTTTGTAGAGGAAGACGTGCATCAGAAGAATATGGTTGGCCTGGTGGAGGGATCATCAGCCTGCTGGCCTGTTCCCCTGGAGGAGAGAGGGGCCCAGTCTGAGAAGGTGCTCTCTGAAAATCGGTGAACTTATGACAGCTGGATTCTCTTCCTTTACTGCTAGTCGCATGGTCCAGAGGATTCTCCAGGGCCCCTTGACCCTCTTCCTCCTCCCACTGGAGTGAAAGTTGAGAGTGTGAGTGGACCACTCTTTTCAAAATGAGGAGGTCTCCTTTCAGATGAAGGGTGACCTATTGGTGAGGGCCCATTTGGAGAAGGCTTTCTGCCCATTGCTGAGTTGGAAACATCCAGTGCATCATAGGGATCTTTTCCTACAAGTTCAAATCTCAGCTCCTTCTCAGTTAATTTCTGTCTGTTGCGTGCATTTTGTTTCCTGAAATAGCTGAGGTTTCTTTCAGCAATCCGAGCTGCCAACTCACTGGCATGTGCTTCTTTCTCAGAGGAAATAATCTTCCCCAGACAGGAATGAATGGTACTCTGCAATTGTTCTTCAAGATATTGGGCTCTCTTTCTGTAGGTCTCCAGCTCTTTCATTGTATGGCTCATCTTTTCTTCGACTTTGGAAAGTTTCTCCTCTTGCTCCACACGGTAGTTTTCCTCCACTCTTAATTTCCTGTGCAGTTTCATCGTATTTTCTTGATAGCGTTCCATCATGACTTTCAAGTTCTTCTGTAGGGTCTCATTCTCACTTTGCAGCTGTGCATTTTCTGACTGCAAGGATGCCTGTTCAGTCTGCAGACTTTTAAGGTGTTCTGTAAGGTCTTCCGTGGTTTTCTCCACTTCAGATGAGAAAGTACATTTTTGATTTCTTCCTCCTTCCAAGATTTCTAAGGAGGCCTTTAGCTTATCACCATAAACCAGGTTCCTCAAAGCTCCTTTGGACTCATCCTCCAAGTGAGCACCAATTTCGGGTTCACTCGTCTTTCCCAGTTCCAGGTGACCACCATCCCTTTGGGCTCCCAGGCTTGGAGAAGATCTATCCTTCGTCTTCAGCAAGCATTCACTCAGAGACTCCATGTGATTTTCGGTGTCCCTTAGAACTTGTTCTCCAGCTACTTTAGAGTCCTCAAATATGATTTTTGCTTTATATTGGACACCTCCTTGTTCCCTCTGTGCTTCAGCTTCTCCTCGTATTGTTGGTCTCTGCGTTTGCGGAAGTAGGGATCCTTCATTCAAAACCTCTTTGATTGCCAGCTTCAGTTCTTCCTCATTCACTTGAAAGAGTCTCCAGTTTGTTTTGGCTTCAGCTATTTGTGATCTGAGGGATTCAGATTCACCTTGGAGGGACTGAATCCCTCTTGATAGATGCGCCATCGTTTCATCCTATTGACCATGTTTAGCCTTCTGTGCTTTGAGATCTTCTTCTAGAAAGAGCATTTCAACGCCATGGCTGGATTCGGACATATGCAGCTTTTCGTAGGTTGCCTCCAGCTGTTGTGCTTCCCTTGAACCCTTCTCAAACCTGCAATCCTTTAAAGATGAGTCTAAGCCTTTATGTTCTTTTTCAACAAGGCTCACTTTATCAAGAAGTCCACATTTTGCCTCAATAAGTCCAGCAAGATTTAGAGCCAGCCTTTTTTCTCTTCCCACGTAAAGCCTGCTACTAACCGACTGAAAAGCTCTCCAGAAAAGTGAGAGAACAGCAAAAAATCCAAGAGCTGTACACATCATCAACTCCCAAGGAAAGCCAGAAGGAAGATGGCCTGGCTTCATGTCTTCGGACAATGCTGCCACAACCCTGGGTGCTTCTTCCAGATCCACCCACTAGTATGGCTGAGAGGCAGCCCTTGGCTCCTCCATCACGACAAGACAGCTTTGGCTCTTGCCACCACAACCACAGCCTGCCCAGGCAGGCCAACACAGGCTGTGGACACTCAGGTGTTTGGTCAGGAACTCCAACCTGCACCAGGCAACGGAGCAGACCACTGTGAGCCCCTTCAGGGGCTGAGCGTATGGTGGGTGGTGTGCGTATGGCGGTGGGAGCCATGATCAGGGGCTCCCAGGAGCCTTGTTGTCTCAATTGCCCATCAGGGGAGTCTTGTCCCCTTCCCTACCCAGTGCATCCTCAAGTGCCACGTGTTTAGGTCCCTCCCACTCCAGCCAGAGAGAATTCCTCTCCATGCCACCCACCCCTTGATTTGGTTTAGGCCAGGCCAAGGCGGGGTTAGTAGGAAGATTCCATCCAGTCATAATAACATTCAGTTTGATGTCACTCAAATTCTAAAGCTGACTAAACCGTTCAAACAGCTTTTATGGCCTATATTGGTCTTTGTGTCCCTTGCCTTTTGTTTGAGTGACTCAGTCCTTTTTCTGCCCCTGTGCTCTCCCTATTTCCTACCTTCCTTGCTTCCTCCCCCCCTTCCTGGTTTTTCTCCTTTTCTTCTTCCTTCTTTTGTACCTCCATCCATCCATCCAACTTTGCCTTCCTCCCTTCCAACTTTCTCTCTCCCTTCCCTCCCTTTTCTTTTCTTGCAAGTGTTTGGGGTGAAAGTCCATGGCAGGCCAGCCCCAAGTTAGGCAAGGTCACTGCCACTGAGCTACAACATCCCCAGACCTGCTGCCACTTCCTATGCAAGTAATTTGAATTCTCTCTAAAGAGAAACTCTCACATTAGTCTACTTTCAACGTAATTTCAGAAGAGTTGCTAACATGGGCATCAATCAGTTATGACAAGTCATTATTGAAAATCACGGCACAGCTAATGTTCCTCAAAAGAAGGAGTTGAAACTTTAGTTGGTTTTCAGGTCAGCATTTCTAGACTAGTACAAACCCTCCTAATCCTGATCTCTCCTTAGTCCTATGATTTCTTTAAGTGTCCCCTTTGCTCCTGTTCATGGAGTCATGTGTACAGAAATTATACCTGGTTCTATTGAACTCTACTTAATTCTTTCTCACCTCTGTGCTCCTTTTGCCAAGTCACTCCTCAACACTTACTGTAACCCTTTAAATTTTTTGTCCATTTTCATTTAAAAAACTCTTTCAAAAATTGAACCATTTCTCATGCAGATACAGTCTTCTTGATCTGCTATTAATCCCCAACTACTGACATTGTAAGTTATAGAAATGTACACTTCCAGAACGTTTTCAGATTTTTGATTTCTGTATATCTATCTGTCTGTCTATTTACAAACATAACATGGTATTCTGAAAGTATCGTTCTGCTTTTGGAGCTCTACATTGTGTTTTTCAGAAGCAGGCCTATTACACAGAGATGAATCCATGTTACCTAGATTGAGGTCAAACCGGAATGTGCACTCTGATTCCCATGATATTGTTCTACCTACTAATGGACAGTTCAGTTATATCCAGACCTCACCACCGGCCCCATTAAGTAAAACCCTTGTGAAGAGACATGTAGATGCCTTTATGAACATATTGATAATTTTTCATGGCAGTGTTTTCCAAAAGCCAGTTAGTAAAATCAATTTATTCCTTTGCAGCCTGAAATTACCTTCATTCCAGTTTACTGGTATAAGAACCGCAGTATATCAGCAACAATTCTCCAATAGTAGTTCAGGCAGAAGTCATTCTAGATAACAATCAGTGCCGGATCGTCCATGTGTTTTACACAGCCCATGACAGGGGACATCCGTCCACTCGTTTAGAACAACTGATGTTTTATGCTGGCAATTTAGGTTTATTGAAAGGAGTGATTAGAAAACAGGTGAGACAGACTGATTAGATTCAGTATGTATGTTGGCTTTGTTTGTCGAGGCCTGAATTTTTCACATTTCAATTAATTGTAGGTTAAGTATCAGGCAGATTCTTCACTGGGCTTCAAATGTGATAAAGTTGCTTCTTATTTTTAAGAAGGCCGTTGCAATCCTGCATTTATTTTACACCTCAGTGCTTGTTTCACACACAAGCACACACACCCACACACCACAAACATCAACAAACACACAAACACATAATTAGAGCACATTTAACACTCAAATAAAGCTTTACCTACTAACTCATAACTAGGGTATTTTTTTTAATAAGTATTGTGTCTTGGTCTCTACTGGGGAAACATTGTTCAATGTGAGTTCTCTGGTTTGTTGTAGGGCAGTGAATGTTCACTTGTTGGCAATGATATAGAAATGGGGAGTAAGGGTTTGAAAGTTTTTACAGTAGGTAGGCAGAGTCAGAGTATTTACTCTAAGAATAAGAAATTGGGGAATTTCCTCTTTGTTTCTTCATTTCAATCTCCTAATAATTCATGTATATTTTCCAAAAGTCTCCCAGAAAACAAGGACTAGGTCAATCCACATATCAGTAAACCATAGCAGAATGCGATTCTGAATTTCATACAAACAGTCATAAAATCAAAAAGACAGGTGCTGGGGTTTTGGCTCAGCACTAGAGTGCTGGCTTCACACTTTCAAAGGTCCTGAGTTGGATCCCCAACACCATATGTGAAAGGAATGAATGAACCAATGCATGAGTGTATGATGAATGAATTAAAGGTATAAGGAGGAGGCGGAGGAGGAGAAATAGAAGAAGATGATGAGCAATTTGACAGAAGGGAAAAAGGGGAGGAGAGTGAGTTTAAAGTGTGGTTTCCAATTCCCAAGCGTTAAATTACAGCAGATGGGATAGAGAGAGAAGATGGGAGGGCAGGAGAGGGGGGATAGTAGAGGCTAGAAAAGGTAGCAGAATACAACAGTTACTAATATGGCATTTTGTATAAATGTGGATGTGTAAACAATGTGATTGTGCAATCTGTATATGGGGTGAAAATGGGAGTTCATAACTCACTTGAATCTAATGTAGGAAATATGGTATCTCAAGAGCTATGTAATGTTTTAAGCAACCAATATAAACAAGAGGTCTTCATTTTTCTTTGTAGTTGAGATCTCCTGTTTCCCTGACATGTTTAGTTGTGTTCTCTCCTTTAGTCCTCCCATGCTCTAGTTATTCTGATATGGAAAAACTGGCTGAAATGCCCAACCAGTCTGTAAATCAGTGACAATTCTTCATTAAGCCTAAAGTCACTTTACATTTGCTACAGTCATACTAAATGCACTTCTTTTTTGGGAGTTTAAAAGATATTTCCATCAGCTAGATTACAAGTACCTAGAACTCCCATTCTTGTTTATGTAAGAGTGGCTTCATCAGATTAAATGCTGTTCTCTGGAATAAAATAAAATAGGAATAATTTACTCAGAAGATTCCTACGTAAACCATCTTTATTTACAAAATACTATCTTAAGAATTATTGTTTCATTGAGCTTCAATTGGAGCCAAAGTATAGTCAATTACTGAAGTAAAAGCAGTTACTTAAAAACTAAAAATGAGAGATAAGTCAAATTACATTTGAAGAGAGAGCAACAGCATGAGGTTTCTTGTTTGGTTCTGGATGTTGAGTAACAGGCTCATTTGCAGGTGGAAGGAACCCTTCAGGGAACTCACTTGTACTTTCAGAATGGGGGTGTAGAGGGCTGAATTCCAGCTGTTGGGGGAAGATTGTGAGGAAAACCCCCTCCCTGCATAGACACATCACATTGGAAATGGAGTGGGTGGCGGGTCAGGTGGAAAATAATCTCCAGGTTCCCAGACAAATTTCCTGGGAGAGGTGGAGGAAAAAAAAGGTCCTCTTCTCAGGAACTGACTCCTTGGGTCAACTGGAAACAAGGCACCTCTGACTGGAGGGAAAGGTGCCAACACAGAGCCAGAGCCAGTTGCTTGGTTTTCAGCATGGAGAGGTGAATCAGGCACATCAGAGTCCAAAGAAGGCATATTAGGAATTCTGTGTTCTGCTGGTCCCGATGCTCTACCACAATTTGAGTAAAACCTATCTTGCCTTTGTAGAGGAAGACGTGCATCAGAAGAATATGGTTGGCCTGGCGGAGGGATCATCAGCCTGCTGGCCTGTTCCCCTGGAGGAGAGAGGGGCCCAGTCTGAGAAGGTGCTCTCTGAAAATCGGTGAACTTATGACAGCTGGATTCTCTTCCTTTACTGCTAGTCGCATGGTCCAGAGGATTCTCCAGGGCCCCTTGACCCTCTTCCTCCTCCCACTGGAGTGAAAGTTGAGAGTGTGAGTGGACCACTCTTTTAAAAATGAGGAGGTCTCCTTTCAGATGAAGGGTGACCTATTGGTGAGGGCCCATTTGGAGAAGGCTTTCTGCCCATTGCTGAGTTGGAAACATCCAGTGCATCATAGGGATCTTTTCCTACAAGTTCAAATCTCAGCTCCTTCTCAGTTAATTTCTGTCTGTTGCGTGCATTTTGTTTCCTGAAATAGCTGAGGTTTCTTTCAGCAATCCGAGCTGCCAACTCACTGGCATGTGCTTCTTTCTCAGAGGAAATAATCTTCCCCAGACAGGAATGAATGGTACTCTGCAATTGTTCTTCAAGATATTGGGCTCTCTTTCTGTAGGTCTCCAGCTCTTTTATTGTATGGCTCATCTTTTCTTCGACTTTGGAAAGTTTCTCCTCTTGCTCCACACGGTAGTTTTCCTCCACTCTTAATTTCCTGTGCAGTTTCATCGTATTTTCTTGATAGCGTTCCATCATGACTTTCAAGTTCTTCTGTAGGGTCTCATTCTCACTTTGCAGCTGTGCATTTTCTGACTGCAAGGATGCCTGTTCAGTCTGCAGACTTTTAAGGTGTTCTGTAAGGTCTTCCGTGGTTTTCTCCACTTCAGATGAGAAAGTACATTTTTGATTTCTTCCTCCTTCCAAGATTTCTAAGGAGGCCTTTAGCTTATCACCATAAACCAGGTTCCTCAAAGCTCCTTTGGACTCATCCTCCAAGTGAGCACCAATTTCGGGTTCACTCGTCTTTCCCAGTTCCAGGTGACCACCATCCCTTTGGGCTCCCAGGCTTGGAGAAGATCTATCCTTCGTCTTCAGCAAGCATTCACTCAGAGACTCCATGTGATTTTCGGTGTCCCTTAGAACTTGTTCTCCAGCTACTTTAGAGTCCTCTAATATGATTTTTGCTTTATATTGGACACCTCCTTGTTCCCTCTGTGCTTCAGCTTCTCCTTGTATTGTTGGTCTCTGCGTTTGCGGAAGTAGGGATCCTTCATTCAAAACCTCTTTGATTGCCAGCTTCAGTTCTTCCTCATTCACTTGAAAGAGTCTCCAGTTTGTTTTGGCTTCAGCTATTTGTGATCTGAGGGATTCAGATTCACCTTGGAGGGACTGTATCCCTCTTGATAGATGCGCCATCGTTTCATCCTGTTGACAATGTTTAGCCTTCTGTGCTTTGAGCTCTACTTCTAGAAAGAGCATTTCAACGCCATGGCTGGATTCGGACCTATGCAGCTTTTCGTAGGTTGCCTCCAGCTGTTGTGCTTCTCTTGAACCCTTCTCAAACCTGCAATCCTTTAAAGATGAGTCTAAGCCTTTATGTTCTTTTTCAACAAGGCTCACTTTATCAAGAAGTCCACATTTTGCCTCAATAAGTCCAGCAAGATTTAGAGCCAGCCTTTTTTCTCTTCCCACGTAAAGCCTGCTACTAACCGACTGAAAAGCTCTCCAGAAAAGTGAGAGAACAGCAAAAAATCCAAGAGCTGTAAACATCATCAACTCCCAAGGAAAGCCAGAAGGAAGGTGGCCTGGCTTCATGTCTTCGGACAATGCTGCCACAACCCTGGGTGCTTCTTCCAGAACCACCCACTAGTATGGCTGAGAGGCAGCCCTTGGCTCCTCCAGCACGCCAAGACAGCTTTGGCTCTTGCCACCACAACCACAGCCTGCCCAGGCAGGCCAACACAGGCTGTGGACACTCAGGTGTTTGGTCAGGAACTCCAACCTGCACCAGGCAACGGAGCAGACCACTGTGAGTCCCTTCACGGGCTGAGCGTATGGTGGGTGGTGTGCGTATGGCGGTGGGAGCCATGATCAGGGGGTCCCAGGAGCCTTGTTGTCTCAACTGCCCATCAGGGGAGTCTTGTCCCCTTCCCTACCCAGTGCATCTTCACGTGCCACATGTTTAGGTCCCTCCCACTCCAGCCAGAGAGAATTCCTCTCCATGCCACCCACCCCTTGATTTGGTTTAGGCCAGGCCAAGGCGGGGTTAGTAGGAAGATTCCATCCAGTCATAATAATATTCAGTGTGATGTCACTCAAATTATAAAGCTGACTAAACCGTTCAAACAGCTTTTATGGCCTATATTGGTCTTTGTGTCCCTTGCCTTTTGTTTGAGTGACTCAGTCCTTTTTCTGCCCTTGTGCTCTCCCTATTTCCTACCTTCCATGCTTCCTTCCCCCCTTCCTGGTTTTTCTCCTTTTCTTCTTCCTCCTTTTGTACCTCCATCCATCCCTCCAACTTTGCCTTCCTCCCTTCCAACTTTCTCTCTCCCTTCCCTCCCTTTTCTTTTCTTGCAAGTGTTTGGGGTGAAAGTCCTTGGAGGCCAGCCCCAAGTTAGGCAAGGTCACTGCCACTGAGTTACAACATCCCCAGACCTGCTGCCACTTCCTATGCAAGTAATTTGAATTCTCTCTAAAGAGAAACTCTCACATTAGTCTACTTTCAACGTAATTTCAGAAGAGTTGCTAACATGGGCATCAATCAGTTATGACAAGTCATTTTTGAAAAGCACGGCACAGCTAATGTTCCTCAAAAGAAGGAGTTGAAACTTTAGTTGGTTTTCAGGTCAGCATTTCTAGACTAGTACAAACCCTCCTAATCCTGATCTCTCCTTAGTCCTATGATTTCTTTAAGAGTCCCCTTTGCTCCTGTTCATGGAGTCATGTGTACAGAAATTATACCTGGTTCTATTGAACTCTACTTAATTCTTTCTCACCTCTGTGCTCCTTTTGCCAAGTCACTCCTCAACACTTACTGTAACCCTTTAAATTTTTTGTCCATTTTCATTTAAAAAACTCTTTCAAAAATTGAACCATTTCTCATGCAGATACAGTCTTCTTGATCTGCTATTAATCCCCCACTACTGACATTGTAAGTTATAGAAATGTACACTTCCAGACCGTTTTCAGATTTTTGATTTCTGTATATCTATCTGTCTGTCTATTTACAAACATAACATGGTATTCTGAAAGTATTGTTCTGCTTTTGGAGCTCTACATTGTGTTTTTCAGAAGCAGGCCTATTACACAGAGATGAATCCATGTTACCTTGATTGAGGTCAAACCGGAATGTGCACTCTGATTCCCATGATATTGTTCTACCTACTAATGGACAGTTCAGTTATATCCAGACCTCACCACCTCCCCCATTAAGTAAAACCCTTGTGAAGAGACATGTAGATGCCTTTATGAACATATTGATAATTTTTCATGGCAGTGTTTTCCAAAAACCAGTTAGTAAAATCAATTTATTCCTTTGCAGCCTGAAATTACCTTCATTCCAGTTTACTGGTATAAGAACCGCAGTATATCAGCAACAATTCTCCAATAGTAGTTCAGGCAGAAATCATTCTAGATAACAATCAGTGCCGGATCGTCCATGTATTTTACACAGCCCATGACAGGGGACATCCGTCCACTCGTTTAGAACAACTGATGTTTTATGCTGGCAATTTAGGTTTATTGAAAGGAGTGATTAGAAAACAGGTGAGACAGACTGATTAGATTCAGTATGTATGTTGGCTTTGTTTGTCGAGGCCTGAATTTTTCACATTTCAATTAATTGTAGGTTAAGTATCAGGCAGATTCTTCACTGGGCTTCAAATGTGATAAAGTTGCTTCTTATTTTTAAGAAGGCCGTTGCAATCCTGCATTTATTTTACACCTCAGTGCTTGTTTCACACACAAGCACACACACCCACACACCACACACATCAACAAACACACAAACACATAATTAGAGCACATTTAACACTCAAATAAAGCTTTACCTACTAACTCATAACTAGGGTATTTTTTTTAATAAGTATTGTGTCTTGGTCTCTACTGGGGAAACATTGTTCAATGTGAGTTCTCTGGTTTGTTGTAGGGCAGTGAATGTTCACTTGTTGGCAATGATATAGAAATGGGGAGTAAGGGTTTAAAAGTTTTTACAGTAGGTAGGCAGAGTCAGAGTATGGACTCTAAGAATAAGAAATTGGGGAATTTCCTCTTTGTTTCTTCATTTCAATCTCCTAATAATTCATGTATATTTTCCAAAAGTCTCCCAGAAAACAAGGACTAGGTCAATCCACATATCAGTAAACCATAGCAGAATGCGATTCTGAATTTCATACAAACAGTCATAAAATCAAAAAGACAGGTGCTGGGGTTTTGGCTCAGCACTAGAGTGCTGGCTTCACACTTTCAAAGGTCCTGAGTTGGATCCCCAACACCATATGTGAAAGGAATGAATGAACCAATGCATGAGTGTATGATGAATGAATTAAAGGTATAAGGAGGAGGAGGAGGAGGAGAAATAGAAGAAGATGATGAGTAATTTGACAGAAGGGAAAAAGGGGAGGAGAGTGAGGTTAAAGTGTGGTTTCCAATTCCCAAGCGTTAAATTACAGCAGATGGGATAGAGAGAGAAGATGGGAGAGCAGGAGAGGGGGGATAGTAGAGGCTAGAAAAGGTAGCAGAATACAACAGTTACTAATATGGCATTTTGTAAAAATGTGGATGTGTCAACAATGTGATTGTGCAATCTGTATATGGGGTGAAAATGGGAGTTCATAACTCACTTGAATCTAATGTAGGAAATATGGTATCTCAAGAGCTATGTAATGTTTTAAGCAACCAATATAAACAAGAGGTCTTCATTTTTCTTTGTAGTTGAGATCTCCTGTTTCCCTGACATGTTTAGTTGTGTTCTCTCCTTTAGTCCTCCCATGCTCTAGTTATTCTGATATGGAAAAACTGGCTGAAATGCCCAACCAGAAATCAGTGACAATTCTTCATTAAGCCTAAAGTCACTTTACATTTGCTACAGTCATACTAAATGCACTTCTTTTTTGGGAGTTTAAAAGATATTTCCATCAGCTAGAATACAAGTACCTAGAACTCCCATTCTTGTTTATGTAAGAGTGGCTTCATCAGATTAAATGCTGTTCTCTGGAATAAAATAAAATAGGAATAATTTACTCAGAAGATTCCTACGTAAACCATCTTTATTTACAAAATACTATCTTAAGAATTATTGTTTCATTGAGCTTCAATTGGAGCCAAAGTATAGTCAATTACTGAAGTAAGAGCAGTTACTTAAAAACTAAAAATGAGAGATAAGTCAAATTCATTTGAAGAGAGAGCAACAGCATGAGGTTTCTTGTTTGGTTCTGGATGTTGAGTAACAGGCTCATTTGCAGGTGGAAGGAACCCTTCAGGGAACTCACTTGTACTTTCAGAATGGGGGTGTAGAGGGCTGAATTCCAGCTGTTGGGGGAAGATTGTGAGGAAAACCCCCTCCCTGCATAGACACATCACATTGGAAATGGAGTGGGTGGCGGGTCAGGTGGAAAATAATCTCCAGGTTCCCAGACAAGTTTCCTGGGAGAGGTGGAGGAAAAAAAAAGGTCCTCTTCTCAGGAACTGACTCCTTGGGTCAACTGGAAACAAGGCACCTCTGACTGGAGGGAAAGGTGCCAACACAGAGCCAGAGCCAGTTGCTTGGTTTTCAGCATGGAGAGGTGAATCAGGCACATCAGAGTCCAAAGGAGGCATATTAGGAATTCTGTGTTCTGCTGGTCCCGATGCTCTACCACAATTTGAGTAAAACCTATCTTGCCTTTGTAGAGGAAGACGTGCATCAGAAGAATATGGTTGGCCTGGCGGAGGGATCATCAGCCTGCTGGCCTGTTCCCCTGGAGGAGAGAGGGGCCCAGTCTGAGAAGGTGCTCTCTGAAAATCGGTGAACTTATGACAGCTGGATTCTCTTCCTTTACTGCTAGTCGCATGGTCCAGAGGATTCTCCAGGGCCCCTTGACCCTCTTCCTCCTCCCACTGGAGTGAAAGGTGAGAGTGTGAGTGGACCACTCTTTTCAAAATGAGGAGGTCTCCTTTCACATGAAGGGTGACCTATTGGTGAGGGCCCATTTGGAGAAGGCTTTCTGCCCATTGCTGAGTTGGAAACATCCAGTGCATCATAGGGATCTTTTCCTACAAGTTCAAATCTCAGCTCCTTCTCAGTTAATTTCTGTCTGTTGCGTGCATTTTGTTTCCTGAAATAGCTGAGGTTTCTTTCAGCAATCCGAGCTGCCAACTCACTGGCATGTGCTTCTTTCTCAGAGGAAATAATCTTCCCCAGACAGGAATGAATGGTACTCTGCAATTGTTCTTCAAGATATTGGGCTCTCTTTCTGTAGGTCTCCAGCTCTTTTATTGTATGGCTCATCTTTTCTTCGACTTTGGAAAGTTTCTCCTCTTGCTCCACACGGTAGTTTTCCTCCACTCTTAATTTCCTGTGCAGTTTCATCGTATTTTCTTGATAGCGTTCCATCATGACTTTCAAGTTCTTCTGTAGGGTCTCATTCTCACTTTGCAGCTGTGCATTTTCTGACTGCAAGGATGCCTGTTCAGTCTGCAGACTTTTAAGGTGTTCTGTAAGGTCTTCCGTGGTTTTCTCCACTTCAGATGAGAAAGTACATTTTTGATTTCTTCCTCCTTCCAAGATTTCTAAGGAGGCCTTTAGCTTATCACCATAAACCAGGTTCCTCAAAGCTCCTTTGGACTCATCCTCCAAGTGAGCACCAATTTCGGGTTCACTCGTCTTTCCCAGTTCCAGGTGACCACCATCCCTTTGGGCTCCCAGGCTTGGAGAAGATCTATCCTTCGTCTTCAGCAAGCATTCACTCAGAGACTCCATGTGATTTTCGGTGTCCCTTAGAACTTGTTCTCCAGCTACTTTAGAGTCCTCTAATATGATTTTTGCTTTATATTGGACACCTCCTTGTTCCCTCTGTGCTTCAGCTTCTCCTTGTATTGTTGGTCTCTGCGTTTGCGGAAGTAGGGATCCTTCATTCAAAACCTCTTTGATTGCCAGCTTCAGTTCTTCCTCATTCACTTGAAAGAGTCTCCAGTTTGTTTTGGCTTCAGCTATTTGTGATCTGAGGGATTCAGATTCACCTTGGAGGGACTGTATCCCTCTTGATAGATGCGCCATCGTTTCATCCTGTTGACAATGTTTAGCCTTCTGTGCTTTGAGCTCTACTTCTAGAAAGAGCATTTCAACGCCATGGCTGGATTCGGACCTATGCAGCTTTTCGTAGGTTGCCTCCAGCTGTTGTGCTTCTCTTGAACCCTTCTCAAACCTGCAATCCTTTAAAGATGAGTCTAAGCCTTTATGTTCTTTTTCAACAAGGCTCACTTTATCAAGAAGTCCACATTTTGCCTCAATAAGTCCAGCAAGATTTAGAGCCAGCCTTTTTTCTCTTCCCACGTAAAGCCTGCTACTAACCGACTGAAAAGCTCTCCAGAAAAGTGAGAGAACAGCAAAAAATCCAAGAGCTGTAAACATCATCAACTCCCAAGGAAAGCCAGAAGGAAGGTGGCCTGGCTTCATGTCTTCGGACAATGCTGCCACAACCCTGGGTGCTTCTTCCAGAACCACCCACTAGTATGGCTGAGAGGCAGCCCTTGGCTCCTCCAGCACGCCAAGACAGCTTTGGCTCTTGCCACCACAACCACAGCCTGCCCAGGCAGGCCAACACAGGCTGTGGACACTCAGGTGTTTGGTCAGGAACTCCAACCTGCACCAGGCAACGGAGCAGACCACTGTGAGTCCCTTCACGGGCTGAGCGTATGGTGGGTGGTGTGCGTATGGCGGTGGGAGCCATGATCAGGGGGTCCCAGGAGCCTTGTTGTCTCAACTGCCCATCAGGGGAGTCTTGTCCCCTTCCCTACCCAGTGCATCTTCACGTGCCACATGTTTAGGTCCCTCCCACTCCAGCCAGAGAGAATTCCTCTCCATGCCACCCACCCCTTGATTTGGTTTAGGCCAGGCCAAGGCGGGGTTAGTAGGAAGATTCCATCCAGTCATAATAATATTCAGTGTGATGTCACTCAAATTATAAAGCTGACTAAACCGTTCAAACAGCTTTTATGGCCTATATTGGTCTTTGTGTCCCTTGCCTTTTGTTTGAGTGACTCAGTCCTTTTTCTGCCCTTGTGCTCTCCCTATTTCCTACCTTCCATGCTTCCTTCCCCCCTTCCTGGTTTTTCTCCTTTTCTTCTTCCTCCTTTTGTACCTCCATCCATCCCTCCAACTTTGCCTTCCTCCCTTCCAACTTTCTCTCTCCCTTCCCTCCCTTTTCTTTTCTTGCAAGTGTTTGGGGTGAAAGTCCTTGGAGGCCAGCCCCAAGTTAGGCAAGGTCACTGCCACTGAGTTACAACATCCCCAGACCTGCTGCCACTTCCTATGCAAGTAATTTGAATTCTCTCTAAAGAGAAACTCTCACATTAGTCTACTTTCAACGTAATTTCAGAAGAGTTGCTAACATGGGCATCAATCAGTTATGACAAGTCATTTTTGAAAAGCACGGCACAGCTAATGTTCCTCAAAAGAAGGAGTTGAAACTTTAGTTGGTTTTCAGGTCAGCATTTCTAGACTAGTACAAACCCTCCTAATCCTGATCTCTCCTTAGTCCTATGATTTCTTTAAGAGTCCCCTTTGCTCCTGTTCATGGAGTCATGTGTACAGAAATTATACCTGGTTCTATTGAACTCTACTTAATTCTTTCTCACCTCTGTGCTCCTTTTGCCAAGTCACTCCTCAACACTTACTGTAACCCTTTAAATTTTTTGTCCATTTTCATTTAAAAAACTCTTTCAAAAATTGAACCATTTCTCATGCAGATACAGTCTTCTTGATCTGCTATTAATCCCCCACTACTGACATTGTAAGTTATAGAAATGTACACTTCCAGACCGTTTTCAGATTTTTGATTTCTGTATATCTATCTGTCTGTCTATTTACAAACATAACATGGTATTCTGAAAGTATTGTTCTGCTTTTGGAGCTCTACATTGTGTTTTTCAGAAGCAGGCCTATTACACAGAGATGAATCCATGTTACCTTGATTGAGGTCAAACCGGAATGTGCACTCTGATTCCCATGATATTGTTCTACCTACTAATGGACAGTTCAGTTATATCCAGACCTCACCACCTCCCCCATTAAGTAAAACCCTTGTGAAGAGACATGTAGATGCCTTTATGAACATATTGATAATTTTTCATGGCAGTGTTTTCCAAAAACCAGTTAGTAAAATCAATTTATTCCTTTGCAGCCTGAAATTACCTTCATTCCAGTTTACTGGTATAAGAACCGCAGTATATCAGCAACAATTCTCCAATAGTAGTTCAGGCAGAAATCATTCTAGATAACAATCAGTGCCGGATCGTCCATGTATTTTACACAGCCCATGACAGGGGACATCCGTCCACTCGTTTAGAACAACTGATGTTTTATGCTGGCAATTTAGGTTTATTGAAAGGAGTGATTAGAAAACAGGTGAGACAGACTGATTAGATTCAGTATGTATGTTGGCTTTGTTTGTCGAGGCCTGAATTTTTCACATTTCAATTAATTGTAGGTTAAGTATCAGGCAGATTCTTCACTGGGCTTCAAATGTGATAAAGTTGCTTCTTATTTTTAAGAAGGCCGTTGCAATCCTGCATTTATTTTACACCTCAGTGCTTGTTTCACACACAAGCACACACACCCACACACCACACACATCAACAAACACACAAACACATAATTAGAGCACATTTAACACTCAAATAAAGCTTTACCTACTAACTCATAACTAGGGTATTTTTTTTAATAAGTATTGTGTCTTGGTCTCTACTGGGGAAACATTGTTCAATGTGAGTTCTCTGGTTTGTTGTAGGGCAGTGAATGTTCACTTGTTGGCAATGATATAGAAATGGGGAGTAAGGGTTTAAAAGTTTTTACAGTAGGTAGGCAGAGTCAGAGTATGGACTCTAAGAATAAGAAATTGGGGAATTTCCTCTTTGTTTCTTCATTTCAATCTCCTAATAATTCATGTATATTTTCCAAAAGTCTCCCAGAAAACAAGGACTAGGTCAATCCACATATCAGTAAACCATAGCATAATGCGATTCTGAATTTCATACAAAGAGTCATAAAATCAAAAAGACAGGTGCTGGGGTTTTGGCTCAGCACTACAGTGCTGGCTTCACACTTTCAAAGGTCCTGAGTTGGATCCCCAACACCATATGTGAAAGGAATGAATGAACCAATGCATGAGTGTATGATGAATGAATTAAAGGTATAAGGAGGAGGAGGAGGAGGAGGAGAAATAGAAGAAGATGATGAGTAATTTGACAGAAGGGAAAAAGGGGAGGAGAGTGAGTTTAAAGTGTGGTTTCCAATTCCCAAGCGTTAAATTACAGCAGATGGGATAGAGAGAGAAGATGGGAGGGCAGGAGAGGGGGGATAGTAGAGGCTAGAAAAGGTAGCAGAATACAACAGTTACTAATATGGCATTTTGTAAAAATGTGGATGTGTCAACAAAGTGATTGTGCAATCTGTATATGGGGTGAAAATGGGAGTTCATAACTCACTTGAATCTAATGTAGGAAATATGGTATCTCAAGAGCTATGTAATGTTTTAAGCAACCAATATAAACAAGAGGTCTTCATTTTTCTTTGTAGTTGAGATCTCCTGTTTCCCTGACATGTTTAGTTGTGTTCTCTCCTTTAGTCCTCCCATGCTCTAGTTATTCTGATATGGAAAAACTGGCTGAAATGCCCAACCAGTCTGTAAATCAGTGACAATTCTTCATTAAGCCTAAAGTCACTTTACATTTGCTACAGTCATACTAAATGCACTTCTTTTTTGGGAGTTTAAAAGATATTTCCATCAGCTAGATTACAAGTACCTAGAACTCCCATTCTTGTTTATGTAAGAGTGGCTTCATCAGATTAAATGCTGTTCTCTGGAATAAAATAAAATAGGAATAATTTACTCAGAAGATTCCTACGTAAACCATCTTTATTTACAAAATACTATCTTAAGAATTATTGTTTCATTGAGCTTCAATTGGAGCCAAAGTATAGTCAATTACTGAAGTAAAAGCAGTTACTTAAAAACTAAAAATGAGAGATAAGTCAAATTACATTTGAAGAGAGAGCAACAGCATGAGGTTTCTTGTTTGGTTCTGGATGTTGAGTAACAGGCTCATTTGCAGGTGGAAGGAACCCTTCAGGGAACTCACTTGTACTTTCAGAATGGGGGTGTAGAGGGCTGAATTCCAGCTGTTGGGGGAAGATTGTGAGGAAAACCCCCTCCCTGCATAGACACATCACATTGGAAATGGAGTGGGTGGCGGGTCAGGTGGAAAATAATCTCCAGGTTCCCAGACAAGTTTCCTGGGAGAGGTGGAGGAAAAAAAAAGGTCCTCTTCTCAGGAACTGACTCCTTGAGTCAACTGGAAACAAGGCACCTCTGACTGGAGGGAAAGGTGCCAACACAGAGCCAGAGCCAGTTGCTTGGTTTTCAGCATGGAGAGGTGAATCAGGCACATCAGAGTCCAAAGGAGGCATATTAGGAATTCTGTGTTCTGCTGGTCCCGATGCTCTACCACAATTTGAGTAAAACCTATCTTGCCTTTGTAGAGGAAGACGTGCATCAGAAGAATATGGTTGGCCTGGCGGAGGGATCATCAGCCTGCTGGCCTGTTCCCCTGGAGGAGAGAGGGGCCCAGTCTGAGAAGGTGCTCTCTGAAAATCGGTGAACTTATGACAGCTGGATTCTCTTCCTTTACTGCTAGTCGCATGGTCCAGAGGATTCTCCAGGGCCCCTTGACCCTCTTCCTCCTCCCACTGGAGTGAAAGTTGAGAGTGTGAGTGGACCACTCTTTTCAAAATGAGGAGGTCTCCTTTCAGATGCATGGTGACCTATTGGTGAGGGCCCATTTGGAGAAGGCTTTCTGCCCATTTGCTGAGTTGGAAACATCCAGTGCATCATAGGGATCTTTTCCTACAAGTTCAAATCTCAGCTCCTTCTCAGTTAATTTTTGTCTGTTGCGTGCATTTTGTTTCCTGAAATAGCTGAGGTTTCTTTCAGCAATCCGAGCTGCCAACTCACTGGCATGTGCTTCTTTCTCAGAGGAAATAATCTTCCCCAGACAGGAATGAATGGTACTCTGCAATTGTTCTTCAAGATATTGGGCTCTCTTTCTGTAGGTCTCCAGCTCTTTTATTGTATGGCTCATCTTTTCTTCGACTTTGGAAAGTTTCTCCTCTTGCTCCACACGGTAGTTTTCCTCCACTCTTAATTTCCTGTGCAGTTTCATCGTATTTTCTTGATAGCGTTCCATCATGACTTTCAAGTTCTTCTGTAGGGTCTCATTCTCACTTTGCAGCTGTGCATTTTCTGACTGCAAGGATGCCTGTTCAGTCTGCAGACTTTTAAGGTGTTCTGTAAGGTCTTCCGTGGTTTTCTCCACTTCAGATGAGAAAGTACATTTTTGATTTCTTCCTCCTTCCAAGATTTCTAAGGAGGCCTTTAGCTTATCACCATAAACCAGGTTCCTCAAAGCTCCTTTGGACTCATCCTCCAAGTGAGCACCAATTTCGGGTTCACTCGTCTTTCCCAGTTCCAGGTGACCACCATCCCTTTGGGCTCCCAGGCTTGGAGAAGATCTATCCTTCGTCTTCAGCAAGCATTCACTCAGAGACTCCATGTGATTTTCGGTGTCCCTTAGAACTTGTTCTCCAGCTACTTTAGAGTCCTCTAATATGATTTTTGCTTTATATTGGACACCTCCTTGTTCCCTCTGTGCTTCAGCTTCTCCTTGTATTGTTGGTCTCTGCATTTGCGGAAGTAGGGATCCTTCATTCAAAACCTCTTTGATTGCCAGCTTCTGTTCTTCCTCATTCACTTGAAAGAGTCTCCAGTTTCTTTTGGCTTCAGCTATTTGTGATATGAGGGATTCAGATTCACCTTGGAGGGACTGTATCCCTCTTGATAGATGCGCCATCGTTTCATCCTGTTGACCATGTTTAGCCTTCTGTGCTTTGAGCTCTTCTTCTAGAAAGAGCATTTCAACACCATGGCTGGATTCGGACCTATGCAGCTTTTCGTAGGTTGCCTCCAGCTGTTGTGCTTCCCTTGAACCCTTCTCAAACCTGCAATCCTTTAAAGATGAGTCTAAGCCTTTATGTTCTTTTTCAACAAGGCTCACTTTATCAAGAAGTCCACATTTTGCCTCAATAAGTCCAGCAAGATTTAGAGCCAGCCTTTTTTCTCTTCCCACATAAAGCCTGCTACTAACCGACTGAAAAGCTCTCCAGAAAAGTGAGAGAACAGCAAAAAATCCAAGAGCTGTACACATCATCAACTCCCAAGGAAAGCCAGAAGGAAGGTGGCCTGGCTTCATGTCTTCGGACAATGCTGCCACAACCCTGGGTGCTTCTTCCAGAACCACCCACTAGTATGGCTGAGAGGCAGCCCTTGGCTCCTCCATCACGACAAGACAGCTTTGGCTCTTGCCACCACAACCACAGCCTGCCCAGGCAGGCCAACACAGGCTGTGGACACTCAGGTGTTTGGTCAGGAACTCCAACCTGCACCAGGCAACGGAGCAGACCACTGTGAGCCCCTTCAGGGGCTGAGCGTATGGTGGGTGGTGTGCGTATGGCGGTGGGAGCCATGATCAGGGGCTCCCAGGAGCCTTGTTGTCTCAACTGCCCATCAGGGGAATCTTGTCCCCTTCCCTACCCAGTGCATCCTCAAGTGCCACGTGTTTAGGTCCCTCCCACTCCAGCCAGAGAGAATTCCTCTCCATGCCACCCACCCCTTGATTTGGTTTAGGCCAGGCCAAGGCGGGGTTAGTAGGAAGATTCCATCCAGTCATAATAACATTCAGTGTGATGTCACTCAAATTCTAAAGCTGACTAAACTGTTCAAACAGCTTTTATGGCCTATATTGGTCTTTGTGTCCCTTGCCTTTTGTTTGAGTGACTCAGTCCTTTTTCTGCCCTTGTGCTCTCCCTATTTCCTACCTTCCTTGCTTCCTCCCCCCCTTCCTGGTTTTTCTCCATTTCTTCTTCCTTCTTTTGTACCTCCATCCATCCCTCCAACTTTGCCTTCCTCCCTTCCAACTTTCTCTCTCCCTTCCCTCCCTTTTCTTTTCTTGCAAGTGTTTGGGGTGAAAGTCCATGGCAGGCCAGCCCCAAGCTAGGCAAGGTCACTTCCACTGAGCTACAACATCCCCAGACCTGCTGCCACTTCCTATGCAAGTAATTTGAATTCTCTATAAAGAGAAACTCTCACATTAGTCTACTTTCAACGTAATTTCAGAAGAGTTGCTAACATGGGCATCAATCAGTTATGACAAGTCATTTTTGAAAAGCACGGCACAGCTAATGTTCCTCAAAAGAAGGAGTTGAAACTTTAGTTGGTTTTCAGGTCAGCATTTCTAGACTAGTACAAACCCTCCTAATCCTGATCTCTCCTTAGTCCTATGATTTCTTTAAGTGTCCCCTTTGCTCCTGTTCATGGAGTCATGTGTACAGAAATTATACCTGGTTCTATTGAACTCTACTTAATTCTTTCTCACCCCTGTGCTCCTTTTGCCAAGTCACTCCTCAACACTTACTGTAACCCTTTAAATTTTTTGTCCATTTTCATTTAAAAAACTCTTTCAAAAATTGAACCATTTCTCATGCAGATACAGTCTTCTTGATCTGCTATTAATCCCCCACTACTGACATTGTAAGTTATAGAAATGTACACTTCCAGACCGTTTTCAGATTTTTGATTTCTGTATATCTATCTGTCTGTCTATTTACAAACATAACATGGTATTCTGAAAGTTTTGTTCTGCCTTTGGAGCTCTACATTGTATTTTTCAGAAGCAGGCCTATTACACAGAGATGAATCCATGTTACCTAGATTGAGGTCAAACCGGAATGTGCACTCTGATTCCCATGATATTGTTCTACCTACTAATGGACAGTTCAGTTATATCCAGACCTCACCACCTCCCCCATTAAGTAAAACCCTTGTGAAGAGACATGTAGATGCCTTTATGAACATATTGATAATTTTTCATGGCAGTGTTTTCCAAAAACCAGTTAGTAAAATCAATTTATTCCTTTGCAGCCTGAAATTACCTTCATTCCAGTTTACTGGTATAAGAACCGCAGTATATCAGCAACAATTCTCCAATAGTAGTTCAGGCAGAAGTCATTCTAGATAACAATCAGTGCCGGATCGTCCATGTATTTTACACAGCCCATGACAGGGGACATCCGTCCACTCGTTTAGAACAACTGATGTTTTATGCTGGCAATTTAGGTTTATTGAAAGGAGTGATAAGAAAACAGGTGAGACAGACTGATTAGATTCAGTATGTATGTTGGCTTTGTTTGTCGAGGCCTGAATTTTTCACATTTCAATTAATTGTAGGTTAAGTATCAGGCAGATTCTTCACTGGGCTTCAAATGTGATAAAGTTGCTTCTTATTTTTAAGAAGGCCGTTGCAATCCTGCATTTATCTTACACCTCAGTGCTTGTTTCACACACAAGCACACACACCCACACACCACACACATCAACAAACACACAAACACATAATTAGAGCACATTTAACACTCAAATAAAGCTTTACCTACTAACTCATAACTAGGGTATTTTTTTTAATAAGTATTGTGTCTTGGTCTCTACTGGGGAAACATTGTTCAATGTGAGTTCTCTGGTTTGTTGTAGGGCAGTGAATGTTCACTTGTTGGCAATGATATAGAAATGGGGAGTAAGGGTTTAAAAGTTTTTACAGTAGGTAGGCAGAGTCAGAGTATGGACTCTAAGAATAAGAAATTGGGGAATTTCCTCTTTGTTTCTTCATTTCAATCTCCTAATAATTCATGTATATTTTCCAAAAGTCTCCCAGAAAACAAGGACTAGGTCAATCCACATATCAGTAAACCATAGCAGAATGCGATTCTGAATTTCATACAAACAGTCATAAAATCAAAAAGACAGGTGCTGGGGTTTTGGCTCAGCACTAGAGTGCTGGCTTCACACTTTCAAAGGTCCTGAGTTGGATCCCCAACACCATATGTGAAAGGAATGAATGAACCAATGCATGAGTGTATGATGAATGAATTAAAGGTATAAGGAGGAGGAGGAGGAGGAGAAATAGAAGAAGATGATGAGTAATTTGACAGAAGGGAAAAAGGGGAGGAGAGTGAGGTTAAAGTGTGGTTTCCAATTCCCAAGCGTTAAATTACAGCAGATGGGATAGAGAGAGAAGATGGGAGAGCAGGAGAGGGGGGATAGTAGAGGCTAGAAAAGGTAGCAGAATACAACAGTTACTAATATGGCATTTTGTAAAAATGTGGATGTGTCAACAATGTGATTGTGCAATCTGTATATGGGGTGAAAATGGGAGTTCATAACTCACTTGAATCTAATGTAGGAAATATGGTATCTCAAGAGCTATGTAATGTTTTAAGCAACCAATATAAACAAGAGGTCTTCATTTTTCTTTGTAGTTGAGATCTCCTGTTTCCCTGACATGTTTAGTTGTGTTCTCTCCTTTAGTCCTCCCATGCTCTAGTTATTCTGATATGGAAAAACTGGCTGAAATGCCCAACCAGTCTGTAAATCAGTGACAATTCTTCATTAAGCCTAAAGTCACTTTACATTTGCTACAGTCATACTAAATGCACTTCTTTTTTGGGAGTTTAAAAGATATTTCCATCAGCTAGAATACAAGTACCTAGAACTCCCATTCTTGTTTATGTAAGAGTGGCTTCATCAGATTAAATGCTGTTCTCTGGAATAAAATAAAATAGGAATAATTTACTCAGAAGATTCCTACGTAAACCATCTTTATTTACAAAATACTATCTTAAGAATTATTGTTTCATTGAGCTTCAATTGGAGCCAAAGTATAGTCAATTACTGAAGTAAGAGCAGTTACTTAAAAACTAAAAATGAGAGATAAGTCAAATTCATTTGAAGAGAGAGCAACAGCATGAGGTTTCTTGTTTGGTTCTGGATGTTGAGTAACAGGCTCATTTGCAGGTGGAAGGAACCCTTCAGGGAACTCACTTGTACTTTCAGAATGGGGGTGTAGAGGGCTGAATTCCAGCTGTTGGGGGAAGATTGTGAGGAAAACCCCCTCCCTGCATAGACACATCACATTGGAAATGGAGTGGGTGGCGGGTCAGGTGGAAAATAATCTCCAGGTTCCCAGACAAGTTTCCTGGGAGAGGTGGAGGAAAAAAAAAGGTCCTCTTCTCAGGAACTGACTCCTTGGGTCAACTGGAAACAAGGCACCTCTGACTGGAGGGAAAGGTGCCAACACAGAGCCAGAGCCAGTTGCTTGGTTTTCAGCATGGAGAGGTGAATCAGGCACATCAGAGTCCAAAGGAGGCATATTAGGAATTCTGTGTTCTGCTGGTCCCGATGCTCTACCACAATTTGAGTAAAACCTATCTTGCCTTTGTAGAGGAAGACGTGCATCAGAAGAATATGGTTGGCCTGGCGGAGGGATCATCAGCCTGCTGGCCTGTTCCCCTGGAGGAGAGAGGGGCCCAGTCTGAGAAGGTGCTCTCTGAAAATCGGTGAACTTATGACAGCTGGATTCTCTTCCTTTACTGCTAGTCGCATGGTCCAGAGGATTCTCCAGGGCCCCTTGACCCTCTTCCTCCTCCCACTGGAGTGAAAGGTGAGAGTGTGAGTGGACCACTCTTTTCAAAATGAGGAGGTCTCCTTTCACATGAAGGGTGACCTATTGGTGAGGGCCCATTTGGAGAAGGCTTTCTGCCCATTGCTGAGTTGGAAACATCCAGTGCATCATAGGGATCTTTTCCTACAAGTTCAAATCTCAGCTCCTTCTCAGTTAATTTCTGTCTGTTGCGTGCATTTTGTTTCCTGAAATAGCTGAGGTTTCTTTCAGCAATCCGAGCTGCCAACTCACTGGCATGTGCTTCTTTCTCAGAGGAAATAATCTTCCCCAGACAGGAATGAATGGTACTCTGCAATTGTTCTTCAAGATATTGGGCTCTCTTTCTGTAGGTCTCCAGCTCTTTTATTGTATGGCTCATCTTTTCTTCGACTTTGGAAAGTTTCTCCTCTTGCTCCACACGGTAGTTTTCCTCCACTCTTAATTTCCTGTGCAGTTTCATCGTATTTTCTTGATAGCGTTCCATCATGACTTTCAAGTTCTTCTGTAGGGTCTCATTCTCACTTTGCAGCTGTGCATTTTCTGACTGCAAGGATGCCTGTTCAGTCTGCAGACTTTTAAGGTGTTCTGTAAGGTCTTCCGTGGTTTTCTCCACTTCAGATGAGAAAGTACATTTTTGATTTCTTCCTCCTTCCAAGATTTCTAAGGAGGCCTTTAGCTTATCACCATAAACCAGGTTCCTCAAAGCTCCTTTGGACTCATCCTCCAAGTGAGCACCAATTTCGGGTTCACTCGTCTTTCCCAGTTCCAGGTGACCACCATCCCTTTGGGCTCCCAGGCTTGGAGAAGATCTATCCTTCGTCTTCAGCAAGCATTCACTCAGAGACTCCATGTGATTTTCGGTGTCCCTTAGAACTTGTTCTCCAGCTACTTTAGAGTCCTCTAATATGATTTTTGCTTTATATTGGACACCTCCTTGTTCCCTCTGTGCTTCAGCTTCTCCTTGTATTGTTGGTCTCTGCGTTTGCGGAAGTAGGGATCCTTCATTCAAAACCTCTTTGATTGCCAGCTTCAGTTCTTCCTCATTCACTTGAAAGAGTCTCCAGTTTGTTTTGGCTTCAGCTATTTGTGATCTGAGGGATTCAGATTCACCTTGGAGGGACTGTATCCCTCTTGATAGATGCGCCATCGTTTCATCCTGTTGACCATGTTTAGCCTTCTGTGCTTTGAGCTCTTCTTCTAGAAAGAGCATTTCAACGCCATGGCTGGATTCGGACCTATGCAGCTTTTCGTAGGTTGCCTCCAGCTGTTGTGCTTCCCTTGAACCCTTCTCAAACCTGCAATCCTTTAAAGATGAGTCTAAGCCTTTATGTTCTTTTTCAACAAGGCTCACTTTATCAAGAAGTCCACATTTTGCCTCAATAAGTCCAGCAAGATTTAGAGCCAGCCTTTTTTCTCTTCCCACGTAAAGCCTGCTACTAACCGACTGAAAAGCTCTCCAGAATAGTGAGAGAACAGCAAAAAATCCAAGAGCTGTACACATCATCAACTCCCAAGGAAAGCCAGAAGGAAGATGGCCTGGCTTCATGTCTTCGGACAATGCTGCCACAACCCTGGGTGCTTCTTCCAGAACCACCCACTTGTATGGCTGAGAGGCAGCCCTTGGCTCCTCCATCATGCCAAGACAGCTTTGGCTCTTGCCACCACAACCACAGCCTGCCCAGGAAGGCCAGCACAGGCTGTGGACACTAGGTGTTTGGTCAGGAACTCCAACCTGCAACAGGCAACGGAGCAGACCACTGTGAGCCCCTTCAGGGGCTGAGCGTATGGTGGGTGGTGTGCGTATGGCGGTGGGAGCCATGATCAAGGGCTCCCAGGAGCCTTGTTGTCTCAACTGCCCATCAGGGGAGTCTTGTCCCCTTCCCTACACAGTGCATCCTCAAGTGCCACATGTTTAGGTCCCTCCCACTCCAGCCAGAGAGAATTCCCCTCCATGCCACCCACCCCTTGATTTGGTTTAGGCCAGGCCAAGGCGGGGTTAGTAGGAAGATTCCATCCAGTCATAATAACACTCAGTTTGATGTCACTCAAATTCTAAAGCTGACTAAACTGTTCAAACAGCTTTTATGGCCTATATTGGTCTTTGTGTCCCTTGCCATTTGTTTGAGTGACTCAGTCTGTTTTCTGCCCTTTTGCTCTCCCTATTTCCTACCTTCCTTGCTTCCTTCCCCCCTTCCTGGTTTTTCTCCTTTTCTTCTTCCTTCTTTTCTACCTCCATCCATCCCTCCAACTTTGCCTTCCTCCCTTCCAACTTTCTCTCTCCCTTCCCTCCCTTTTCTTTTCTTGCAAGTGTTTGGGGTGAAAGTCCATGGCAGGCCAGCCCCAAGCTAGGCAAGGTCACTGCCACTGAGCTACAACATCCCCAGACCTGCTGCCACTTCCTATGCAAGTAATTTGAATTATCTCTAAAAAGAAACTCTCACATTAGTCTACTTTCAACGTAATTTCAGAAGAGTTGCTAACATGGGCATCAATCAGTTATGACAAGTCATTTTTGACAAGCACGGCACAGCTAATGTTCCTCAAAAGAAGGAGTTGAAACTTTAGTTGGTTTTCAGGTCAGCATTTCTAGACTAGTACAAACCCTCCTAATCCTGATCTCTCCTTAGTCCTATGATTTCTTTAAGTGTCCCCTTTGCTCCTGTTCATGGAGTCATGTGTACAGAAATTATACCTGGTTCTATTGAACTCTACTTAATTCTTTCTCACCTCTGTGCTCCTTTTGCCAAGTCACTCCTCAACACTTACTGTAACCCTCTAAATTTTTTGTCCATTTTCATTTAAAAAACTCCTTCAAAAATTGAACCATTTCTCATGCAGATACAGTCTTCTTGATCTGCTATTAATCCCCCACTACTGACATTGTAAGTTATAGAAATGTACACTTCCAGACCGTTTTCAGATTTTTGATTTCTGTATATCTATCTGTCTGTCTATTTACAAACATAACATGGTATTCTGAAAGTATCGTTCTGCTGTTGGAGCTCTACATTGTGTTTTTCAGAAGCAGGCCTATTACACAGAGATGAATCCATGTTACCTAGATTGAGGTCAAACCGGAATGTGCACTCTGATTCCCATGATATTGTTCTACCTACTAATGGACAGTTCAGTTATATCCAGACCTCACCACCTCCCCCATTAAGTAAAACCCTTGTGAAGAGACATGTAGATGCCTTTATGAACATATTGATAATTTTTCATGGCAGTGTTTTCCAAAAACCAGTTAGTAAAATCAATTTATTCCTTTGCAGCCTGAAATTACCTTCATTCCAGTTTACTGGTATAAGAACCGCAGTATATCAGCAACAATTCTCCAATAGTAGTTCAGGCAGAAGTCATTCTAGATAACAATCAGTGCCGGATCGTCCATGTGTTTTACACAGCCCATGACAGGGGACATCCGTCCACTCGTTTAGAACAACTGATGTTTTATGCTGGCAATTTAGGTTTATTGAAAGGAGTGATTAGAAAACAGGTGAGACAGACTGATTAGATTCAGTATGTATGTTGGCTTTGTTTGTCGAGGCCTGAATTTTTCACATTTCAATTAATTGTAGGTTAAGTATCAGGCAGATTCTTCACTGGGCTTCAAATGTGATAAAGTTGCTTCTTATTTTTAAGAAGGCCGTTGCAATCCTGCATTTATTTTACACCTCAGTGCTTGTTTCACACACAAGCACACACACCCACACACCACACACATCAACAAACACACAAACACTTAATTAGAGCACATTTAACACTCAAATAAAGCTTTACCTACTAACTCATAACTAGGGTACTTTTTTTAATAAGTATTGTGTCTTGGTCTCTACTGGGGAAACATTGTTCAATGTGAGTTCTCTGGTTTGTTGTAGGGCAGTGAATGTTCACTTGTTGGCAATGATATAGAAATGGGGAGTAAGAGTTTAAAAGTTTTTACAGTAGGTAGGCAGAGTCAGAGTATGGACTCTAAGAATAAGAAATTGGGGAATTTCCTCTTTGTTTCTTCATTTCAATCTCCTAATAATTCATGTATATTTTCCAAAAGTCTCCCAGAAAACAAGGACTAGGTCAATCCACATATCAGTAAACCATAGCAGAATGCGATTCTGAATTTCATACAAACAGTCATAAAATCAAAAAGACAGGTGCTGGGGTTTTGGCTCAGCACTAGAGTGCTGGCTTCACACTTTCAAAGGTCCTGAGTTGGATCCCCAACACCATATCTGAAAGGAATGAATGAACCAATGCATGAGTGTATGATGAATGAATTAAAGGTATAAGGAGGAGGAGAAATAGAAGAAGATGATGAGTAATTTGACAGAAGGGAAAAAGGGGAGGAGAGTGAGTTTAAAGTGTGGTTTCCAATTCCCAAGCGTTAAATTACAGCAGATGGGATAGAGAGAGAAGATGGGAGGGCAGGAGAGGGGGGATAGTAGAGGCTAGAAAAGGTAGCAGAATACAACAGTTACTAATATGGCATTTTGTAAAAATGTGGATGTGTAAACAATGTGATTGTGCAATCTGTATATGGGGTGAAAATGGGAGTTCATAACTCACTTGAATCTAATGTAGGAAATATGGTATCTCAAGAGCTATGTAATGTTTTAAGCAACCAATATAAACAAGAGGTCTTCATTTTTCTTTGTAGTTGAGATCTCCTGTTTCCGTGACATGTTTAGTTGTGTTCTCTCCTTTAGTCCTCCCATGCTCTAGTTTTTCTGATATGGAAAAACTGGCTGAAATGCCCAACCAGTCTGTAAATCAGTGACAATTCTTCATTAAGCCTAAAGTCACTTTACATTTGCTACAGTCATACTAAATGCACTTCTGTTTTGGGAGTTTAAAAGATATTTCCATCAGCTAGATTACAAGTACCTAGAACTCCCATTCTTGATTATGTAAGGGTGGCTTCATCAGATTAAATGCTGTTCTCTGGAATAAAATAAAATAGGAATAATTTACTCAGAAGATTCCTACGTAAACCATCTTTATTTACAAAATACTATCTTAAGAATTATTGTTTCATTGAGCTTCAATTGGAGCCAAAGTATAGTCAATTACTGAAGTAAAAGCAGTTACTTAAAAACTAAAAATGAGAGATAAGTCAAATTACATTTGAAGAGAGAGCAACAGCATGAGGTTTCTTGTTTGGTTCTGGATGTTGAGTAACAGGCTCATTTGCAGGTGGAAGGAACCCTTCAGGGATCTCACTTGTACTTTCAGAATGGGGGTGTAGAGGGCTGAATTCCAGCTGTTGAGGTAGATTGTGAGGAAAACCCCCTCCCTGCATAGACACATCACATTGGAAATGGAGTGGGTGGCGGGTCAGGTGGAAAATAATCTCCAGGTTCCCAGACAAGTTTCCTGGGAGAGGTGGAGGAAAAAAAAGGTCCTCTTCTCAGGAACTGACTCCTTGGGTCAACTGGAAACAAGGCACCTCTGACTGGAGGGAATGGTGCCAACACAGAGCCAGAGCCAGTTGCTTCGTTTTCAGCATGGAGAGGTGAAGCAGGCACATCAGAGTCCAAAGGAGGCATATTGGGAATTCTGTGTTCTGCTGGTCCCGATGCTCTACCACAATTTGAGTAAAACCTATCTTGCCTTTGTAGAGGAAGACGTGCATCAGAAGAATATGGTTGGCCTGGCGGAGGGATCATCAGCCTGCTGGCCTGTTCCCCTGGAGGAGAGAGGGGCCCAGTCTGAGAAGGTGCTCTCTGAAAATCGGTGAACTTATGACAGCTGGATTCTCTTCCTTTACTGCTGGTCGCATGGTCCAGAGGATTCTCCAGGGCCCCTTGACCCTCTTCCTCCTCCCACTGGAGTGAAAGGTGAGAGTGTGAGTGAACCACTCTTTTCAAAATGAGGAGGTCTCCTTTCAGATGAAGGGTGACCTATTGGTGAGGGCCCATTTGGAGAAGGCTTTCTGCCCATTGCTGAGTTGGAAACATCCAGTGCATCATAGGGATCTTTTCCTACAAGTTCAAATCTCAGCTCCTTCTCAGTTAATTTTTGTCTGTTGCGTGCATTTTGTTTCCTGAAATAGCTGAGGTTTCTTTCAGCAATCCGAGCTGCCAACTCACTGGCATGTGCTTCTTTCTCAGAGGAAATAATCTTCCCCAGACAGGAATGAATGGTACTCTGCAATTGTTCTTCAAGATATTGGGCTCTCTTTCTGTAGGTCTCCAGCTCTTTTATTGTATGGCTCATCTTTTCTTCGACTTTGGAAAGTTTCTCCTCTTGCTCCACACGGTAGTTTTCCTCCACTCTTAATTTCCTGTGCAGTTTCATCGTATTTTCTTGATAGCGTTCCATCATGACTTTCAAGTTCTTCTGTAGGGTCTCATTCTCACTTTGCAGCTGTGCATTTTCTGACTGCAAGGATGCCTGTTCAGTCTGCAGACTTTTAAGGTGTTCTGTAAGGTCTTCCGTGGTTTTCTCCACTTCAGATGAGAAAGTACATTTTTGATTTCTTCCTCCTTCCAAGATTTCTAAGGAGGCCTTTAGCTTATCACCATAAACCAAGTTCCTCAAAGCTCCTTTGGACTCATCCTCCAAGTGAGCACCAATTTCGGGTTCACTCGTCTTTCCCAGTTCCAGGTGACCACCATCCCTTTGGGCTCCCAGGCTTGGAGAAGATCTATCCTTCGTCTTCAGCAAGCATTCACTCAGAGACTCCATGTGATTTTCGGTGTCCCTTAGAACTTGTTCTCCAGCTACTTTAGAGTCCTCTAATATGATTTTTGCTTTATATTGGACACCTCCTTGTTCCCTCTGTGCTTCAGCTTCTCCTTGTATTGTTGGTCTCTGCGTTTGCGGAAGTAGGGATCCTTCATTCAAAACCTCTTTGATTGCCAGCTTCAGTTCTTCCTCATTCACTTGAAAGAGTCTCCAGTTTGTTTTGGCTTCAGCTATTTGTGATCTGAGGGATTCAGATTCACCTTGGAGGGACTGTATCCCTCTTGATAGATGCGCCATCGTTTCATCCTGTTGACCATGTTTAGCCTTCTGTGCTTTGAGCTCTTCTTCTAGAAAGAGCATTACAACGCCATGGCTGGATTCGGACCTATGCAGCTTTTCGTAGGTTGCCTCCAGCTGTTGTGCTTCCCTTGAACCCTTCTCAAACCTGCAATCCTTTAAAGATGAGTCTAAGCCTTTATGTTCTTTTTCAACAAGGCTCACTTTATCAAGAAGTCCACATTTTGCCTCAATAAGTCCAGCAAGATTTAGAGCCAGCCTTTTTTCTCTTCCCACGTAAAGCCTGCTACTAACCGACTGAAAAGCTCTCCAGAAAAGTGAGAGAACAGCAAAAAATCCAAGAGCTGTACACATCATCAACTCCCAAGGAAAGCCAGAAGGAAGATGGCCTGGCTTCATGTCTTCTGACAATGCTGCCACAACCCTGGGTGCTTCTTCCAGAACCACCCACTAGTATGGCTGAGAGGCAGCCCTTGGCTCCTCCATCACGCCAAGACAGCTTTGGCTCTTGCCACCACAACCACAGCCTGCCCAGGCAGGCCAACACAGGCTGTGGACACTCAGGTGTTTTGTCAGGAACTCCAACCTGCACCAGGCAACGGAGCAGACCACTGTGAGCCCTTTCAGGGGCTGAGCGTATGGTGGGTGGTGAGCGTATGGCGGTGGGAGCCATGATCAGGGGCTCCCACGAGCCTTGTTGTCTCAACTGCCCATCAGGGGAGTCTTGTCCCCTTCCGTACCCAGTGCATCCTCAAGTGCCACATGTTTAGGTCCCTCCCACTCCAGCCAGAGAGAATTCCTCTCCATGCCACCCACCCCTTGATTTGGTTTAGGCCAGGCCAAGGCGGGGTTAGTAGGAAGATTCCATCCAGTCATAATAACATTCAGTGTGATGTCACTCAAATTCTAAAGCTGACTAAACCGTTCAAACAGCTTTCATGGCCTATATTGGTCTTTGTGTCCCTTGCCTTTTGTTTGAGTGACTCAGTCCTTTTTCTGCCCTTGTGCTCTCCCTATTTCATACCTTCCTTGCTTCCTTCCCCCCTTCCTGGTTTTTCTCCTTTTCTTCTTCCTTCTTTTGTACCTCCTTCCATCCCTCCAACTTTGCCTTCCTCCCTTTCAACTTTCTCTCTCCCTTCCCTCCCTTTTCTTTTCTTGCAAGTGTTTGGGGTGAAAGTCCATGGCAGGCCAGCCCCAAGCTAGGCAAGGTCACTGCCACTGAGCTACAACATCCCCAGACATGCTGCCACTTCCTATGCAAGTAATTTGAATTCTCTCTAAAGAGAAACTCTCACATTAGTGTACTTTCAACGTAATTTCAGAAGAGTTGCTAACATGGGCATCAATCAGTTATGACAAGTCATTTTTGAAAAGCACGGCACAGCTAATGTTCCTCAAAAGAAGGAGTTGAAACTTTAGTTGGTTTTCAGGTCAGCATTTCTAGACTAGTACAAACCCTCCTAATCCTGATCTCTCCTTAGTCCTATGATTTCTTTAAGTGTCCCCTTTGCTCCTGTTCATGGAGTCATGTGTACAGAAATTATACCTGGTTCTATTGAAATCTACTTAATTGTTTCTCACCTCTGTGCTCCTTTTGCCAAGTCACTCCTCAACACTTACTGTAACCCTTTAAATTTTTTGTCCATTTTCATTTAAAAAACTCTTTCAAAAATTGAACCATTTCTCATGCAGATACAGTCTTCTTGATCTGCTATTAATCCCCCACTACTGACATTGTAAGTTATAGAAATGTACACTTCCAGACCGTTTTCAGATTTTTGATTTCTGTATATCTATCTGTCTGTCTATTTACAAACATAACATGGTATTCTGAAAGTATCGTTCTGCTTTTGGAGCTCTACATTGTGTTTTTCAGAAGCAGGCCTATTACACAGAGATGAATCCATGTTACCTAGATTGAGGTCAAACCGGAATGTGCACTCTGATTCCCATGATATTGTTCTACCTACTAATGGACAGTTCAGTTATATCCAGACCTCACCACCTCCCCCATTAAGTAAAACCCTTGTGAAGAGACATGTAGATGCCTTTATGAACATATTGATAATTTTTCATGGCAGTGTTTTCCAAAAACCAGTTAGTAAAATCAATTTATTCCTTTGCAGCCTGAAATTACCTTCATTCCAGTTTACTGGTATAAGAACCGCAGTAAATCAGCAACAATTCTCCAATAGTAGTTCAGGAAGAAGTCATTCTAGATAACAATCATGCCGGATCGTCCATGTGTTTTACACAGCCCATGACAGGGGACACCCGTCCACTCGTTTAGAACAACTGATGTTTTATGCTGGCAATTTAGGTTTATTGAAAGGAGTGATTAGAAAACAGGTGAGACAGACTGATTAGATTCAGTACGTATGCTGGCTTTGTTTGTCGAGGCCTGAATTTTTCACATTTCAATTAATTGTAGGTTAAGTATCAGGCAGATTCTTCACTGGGCTTCAAATGTGATAAAGTTGCTTCTTATTTTTAAGAAGGCCGTTGCAATCCTGCATTTATTTTACACCTCAGTGCTTGTTTCACACACAAGCACACACACCCACACACCACACACATCAACAAACACACAAACACATAATTAGAGCACATTTAACACTCAAATAAAGCTTTACCTACTAACTCATAACTAGGGTATTTTTTTTAATAAGTATTGTGTCTTGGTCTCTACTGGGGAAACATTGTTCAATGTGAGTTCTCTGGTTTGTTGTAGGGCAGTGAATGTTCACTTGTTGGCAATGATATAGAAATGGGGAGTAAGGGTTTAAAAGTTTTTACAGTAGGTAGGCAGAGTCAGAGTATGGACTCTAAGAATAAGAAATTGGGGAATTTCCTCTTTGTTTCTTCATTTCAATCTCCTAATAATTCATGTATATTTTCCAAAAGTCTCCCAGAAAACAAGGACTAGGTCAATCCACATATCAGTAAACCATAGCAGAATGCGATTCTGAATTTCATACAAACAGTCATAAAATCAAAAAGAGAGGTGCTGGGGTTTTGGCTCAGCACTAGAGTGCTGGCTTCACACTTTCAAAGGTCCTGAGTTGGATCCCCAACACCATATGTGAAAGGAATGAATGAACCAATGCATGAGTGTATGATGAATGAATTAAAAGTATAAGGAGGAGGAGAAATAGAAGAAGATGATGCGTAATTTGACAGAAGGGAAAAAGGGGAGGAGAGTGACTTTAAAGTGTGGTTTCCAATTCCCAAGCGTTAAATTACAGCAGGTGGGATAGAGAGAGAAGATGGGAGGGCAGGAGAGGGGGGATAGTAGAGGCTAGAAAAGGTAGCAGAATACAACAGTTACTAATATGGCATTTTGTAAAAATGTGGATGTGTCAACAATGTGATTGTGCAATCTGTATATGGGGTGAAAATGGGAGTTCATAACTCACTTGAATCTAATGTAGGAAATATGGTATCTCAAGAGCTATGTAATGTTTTAAGCAACCAATATAAACAAGAGGTCTTCATTTTTCTTTGTAGTTGAGATCTCCTGTTTCCCTGACATGTTTAGTTGTGTTCTCTCCTTTAGTCCTCCCATGCTCTAGTTATTCTGATATGGAAAAACTGGCTGAAATGCCCAACCAGTCTGTAAATCAGTGACAATTCTTCATTAAGCCTAAAGTCACTTTACATTTGCTACAGTCATACTAAATGCACTTCTTTTTTGGGAGTTTAAAAGATATTTCCATCAGCTAGATTACAAGTACCTAGAACTCCCATTCTTGTTTATGTAAGAGTGGCTTCATCAGATTAAATGCTGTTCTCTGGAATAAAATAAAATAGGAATAATTTACTCAGAAGATTCCTACGTAAACCATCTTTATTTACAAAATACTATCTTAAGAATTATTGTTTCATTGAGCTTCAATTGGAGCCAAAGTATAGTCAATTACTGAAGTAAAAGCAGTTACTTAAAAACTAAAAATGAGAGATAAGTCAAATTACATTTGAAGAGAGAGCAACAGCATGAGGTTTCTTGTTTGGTTCTGGATGTTGAGTAACAGGCTCATTTGCAGGTGGAAGGAACCCTTCAGGGAACTCACTTGTACTTTCAGAATGGGGGTGTAGAGGGCTGAATTCCAGCTGTTGGGGGAAGATTGTGAGGAAAACCCCCTCCCTGCATAGACACATCACATTGGAAATGGAGTGGGTGGCGGGTCAGGTGGAAAATAATCTCCAGGTTCCCAGACAAGTGTCCTTTGAGAGGTGGAGGAAAAAAAAAGGTCCTCTTCTCAGGAACTGACTCCTTGGGTCAACTGGAAACAAGGCACCTCTGACTGGAGGGAAAGGTGCCAACACAGAGCCAGAGCCAGTTGCTTGGTTTTCAGCATGGAGAGGTGAATCAGGCACATCAGAGTCCAAAGGAGGCATATTAGGAATTCTGTGTTCTGCTGGTCCCGATGCTCTACCACAATTTGAGTAAAACCTATCTTTCCTTTGTAGAGGAAGACGTGCATCAGAAGAATATGGTTGGCCTGGCGGAGGGATCATCAGCCTGCTGGCCTGTTCCCCTGGAGGAGAGAGGGGCCCAGTCTGAGAAGGTGCTCTCTGAAAATCGGTGAACTTATGACAGCTGGATTCTCTTCCTTTACTGCTAGTTGCATGGTCCAGAGGATTCTCCAGGGCCCCTTGACCCTCTTCCTCCTCCCACTGGAGTGAAAGTTGAGAGTTTGAGTGGACCACTCTTTTCAAAATGAGGAGGTCTCCTTTCAGATGAAGGGTGACCTATTGGTGAGGGCCCATTTGGAGAAGGCTTTCTGCCCATTGCTGAGTTGGAAACATCCAGTGCATCATAGGGATCTTTTCCTACAAGTTCAAATCTCAGCTCCTTCTCAGTTAATTTTTGTCTGTTGCGTGCATTTTGTTTCCTGAAATAGCTGAGGTTTCTTTCAGAAATCCGAGCTGCCAACTCACTGGCATGTGCTTCTTTCTCAGAGGAAATAATCTTCCCCAGACAGGAATGAATGGTTCTCTGCAATTGTTCTTCAAGATATTGGGCTCTCTTTCTGTAAGTCTCCAGCTCTTTTATTGTATGGCTCATCTTTTCTTCGACTTTGGAAAGTTTCTCCTCTTGCTCCACACGGTAGTTTTCCTCCACTCTTAATTTCCTGTGCAGTTTCATCGTATTTTCTTGATAGCGTTCCATCATGACTTTCAAGTTCTTCTGTAGGGTCTCATTGTCACTTTGCAGCTGTGCATTTTCTGACTGCAAGGATGCCTGTTCAGTCTGCAGACTTTTAAGGTGTTCTGTAAGGTCTTCCGTGGTTTTCTCCACTTCAGATGAGAAAGTACATTTTTGATTTCTTCCTCCTTCCAAGATTTCTAAGGAGGCATTTAGCTTATCACAATAAACCAGGTTCCTCAAAGCTCCTTTGGACTCATCCTCCAAGTGAGCACCAATTTCGGGTTCACTCGTCTTTCCCAGTTCCAGGTGACCACCATCCCTTTGGGCTCCCAGGCTTGGAGAAGATCTATCCTTCGTCTTCAGCAAGCATTCACTCAGAGACTCCATGTGATTTTCGGTGTCCCTTAGAACTTGTTCTCCAGCTACTTTAGAGTCCTCTAATATGATTTTTGCTTTATATTGGACACCTCCTTGTTCCCTCTGTGCTTCAGCTTCTCCTTGTATTGTTGGTCTCTGCGTTTGCGGAAGTAGGGATCCTTCATTCAAAACCTCTTTGATTGCCAGCTTCAGTTCTTCCTCATTCACTTGAAAGAGTCTCCAGTTTGTTTTGGCTTCAGCTATTTGTGATCTGAAGGATTCAGATTCACCTTGGAGGGACTGTATCCCTCTTGATAGATGCGCCATCGTTTCATCCTGTTGACCATGTTTAGCCTTCTGTGCTTTGAGCTCTTCTTCTAGAAAGAGCATTTCAACGCCATGGCTGGATTCGGACCTATGCAGCTTTTCGTAGGTTGCCTCCAGCTGTTGTGCTTCCCTTGAACCCTTCTCAAACCTGCAATCCTTTAAAGATGAGTCTAAGCTTTTATGTTCTTTTTCAACAAGGCTCACTTTATCAAGAAGTCCACATTTTGCCTCAATAAGTCCAGCAAGATTTAGAGCAGGCCTTTTTTCTCTTCCCACGTAAAGCCTGCTACTAACCGACTGAAAAGCTCTCCAGAAAAGTGAGAGAACAGCAAAAAATCCAAGAGCTGTACACATCATCAACTCCCAAGGAAAGCCAGAAGGAAGATGGCCTGGCTTCATGTCTTCGGACAATGCTGCCACAACCCTGGGTGCTTCTTCCATAACCACCCACTAGTATGGCTGAGAGGCAGCCCTTGGCTCCTAAATCACGCCAAGACAGCTTTGGCTCTTGCCACCACAACCACAGCCTGCCCAGGCAGGCCAACACAGGCTGTGGACACTCAGGTGTTTGGTCAGGAACTCCAACCTGCACCAGGCAACGGAGCAGACCACTGTGAGCCCCTTCAGGGGCTGAGCGTATGGTGGGTGGTGTGCGTATGGTGGTGGGAGCCATGATCAGGGGCTCCCAGGAGCCTTGTTGTCTCAACTGCCCATCAGGGGAGTCTTGTCCCCTTCCCTACCCAGTGCATCCTCAAGTGCATCATGTTTAGGTCCCTCCCACTCCAGCCAGAGAGAATTCCTCTCCATGCCACCCACCCCTTGATTTGGTTTAGGCCAGGCCAAGGCGGGGTTAGTAGGAAGATTCCATCCAGTCATAATAACATTCAGTGTGATGTCACTCAAATTCTAAAGCTGACTAAACTGTTCAAACAGCTTTTATGGCCTATATTGGTCTTTGTGTCCCTTGCCTTTTGTTTGAGTGACTCAGTCCTTTTTCTGCCCTTGTGCTCTCCCTATTTCCTACCTTCCTTGCTTCCTTCCCCCCTTCCTGGTTTTTCTCCTTTTCTTCTTACTTCTTTTGTACCTCCATCCATCCCTCCAACTTTGCCTTCCTCCCTTCCAACTTTTTCTCTCCCTTCCCTCCCTTTTCTTTTCTTGCAAGTGTTTGGGGTGAAAGTCCATGGCAGGCCAGCCCCAAGCTAGGCAAGGTCACTGCCACTGAGCTACAACATCCCCAGACCTGCTGCCACTTCCTATGCAAGTAATTTGAATTCTCTCTAAAGAGAAACTCTCACATTAGTCTACTTTCAACGTACTTTCAGAAGAGTTGCTAACATGGGCATCAATCAGTTATGACAAGTCATTTTTGAAAAGCACGGCACAGCTAATGTTCCTCAAAAGAAGGAGTTGAAACTTTAGTTGGTTTTCAGGTCAGCATTTCTAGAATAGTACAAACCCTCCTAATCCTGATCTCTCCTTAGTCCTATGATTTCTTTAAGTGTCCCCTTTGCTCCTGTTCATGGAGTCATGTGTACAGAAATTATACCTGGTTCTATTGAACTCTACTTAATTCTTTCTCACCTCTGTGCTCCTTTTGCCAAGTCACTCCTCAACACTTACTGTAACCCTTTAAATTTTTTGTCCATTTTCATTTAAAAAACTCTTTCAAAAATTGAACCATTTCTCATACAGATACAGTCTTCTTGATCTGCTATTAATCCCCCACTACTGACATTGTAAGTTATAGAAATGTACACTTCCAGACCGTTTTCAGATTTTTGATTTCTGTATATCTATCTGTCTGTCTATTTACAAACATAACATGGTATTCTGAAAGTATTGTTCTGCTTTTTGAGCTCTAAATTGTGTTTTTCAGAAGCAGGCCTATTACACAGAGATGAATCCATGTTACCTAGATTGAGGTCAAACCGGAATGTGCACTCTGATTCCCATGATATTGTTCTACCTACTAATGGACAGTTCAGTTATATCCAGACCTCACCACCTCCCCCATTAAGTAAAACCCTTGTGAAGAGACATGTAGATGCCTTTATGAATATATTGATAATTTTTCATGGCAGTGTTTTCCAAAAACCAGTTAGTAAAATCAATTTATTCCTTTGCAGCCTGAAATTACCTTCATTCCAGTTTACTGGTATAAGAACCGCAGTATATCAGCAACAATTCTCCAATAGTAGTTCAGGCAGAAGTCATTCTAGATAACAATCAGTGCCGGATCGTCCATGTGTTTTACACAGCCCGTGACAGGGGACATCCGTCCACTCGTTTAGAACAACTGATGTTTTATGCTGGCAATTTAGGTTTATTGAAAGGAGTGATTAGAAAACAGGTGAGACAGACTGATTAGATTCAGTATGTATGTTGGCTTTGTTTGTCGAGGCCTGAATTTTTCACATTTCAATTAATTGTAGGTTAAGTATCAGGCAGATTCTTCACTGGGCTTCAAATGTGATAAAGTTGCTTCTTATTTTTAAGAAGGCCGTTGCAATCCTGCATTTATTTTACACCTCAGTGCTTGTTTCACACACAAGCACACACACCCACACACCACACACATCAACAAACACACAAACACATAATTAGAGCACATTTAAAACTCAAATATAGCTTTACCTACTAACTCATAACTAGGGTATTTTTTTAATAAGTATTGTGTCTTGGTCTCTACTGGGGAAACATTGTTCAATGTGAGTTCTCTGGTTTGTTGTAGATCAGTGAATGTTCACTTGTTGGCAATGATATAGAAATGGGGAGTAAGGGTTTAAAAGTTTTTACAGTAAGTAGGCAGAGTCAGAGTATGGACTCTAAGAATAAGAAATTGGGGAATTTCCTCTTTGTTTCTTCATTTCAATCTCCTAATAATTCATGTATATTTTCCAAAAGTCTCCCAGAAAACAAGGACTAGGTCAATCCACATAATAGTAAACCATAGCAGAATGCGATTCTGAATTTCATACAAACAGTCATAAAATCAAAAAGACAGGTGCTGGGGTTTTGGCTCAGCACTAGAGTGCTGGCTTCACACTTTCAAAGGTCCTGAGTTGGATCCCCAACACCATATGTGAAAGGAATGAATGAACCAATGCATGAGTGTATGATGAATGAATTAAAGGTATAAGGAGGAGGAGAAATAGAAGAAGATGATGAGTAATTTGACAGAAGGGAAAAAGGGCGGAGAGTGAGTTTAAAGTGTGGTTTCCCATTCCCAAGCGTTAAATTACAGCAGATGGGATAGAGAGAGAAGATGGGAGGGCAGGAGAGGGGGGATAGTAGAGGCTAGAAAAGGTAGCAGAATACAACAGTTACTAATATGGCATTTTGTAAAAATGTGGATGTGTCAACAATGTGATTGTGCAATCTGTATATGGGGTGAAAATGGGAGTTCATAACTCACTTGAATCTAATGTAGGAAATATGGTATCTCAAGAGCTATGTAATGTTTTAAGCAACCAATATAAACAAGAGGTCTTCATTTTTCTTTGTAGTTGAGATCTCCTGTTTCCCTGACATGTTTAGTTGTGTTCTCTCCTTTAGTCCTCCCATGCTCTAGTTATTCTGATATGGAAAAACTGGCTGAAATGCCCAACCAGTCTGTAAATCAGTGACAATTCTTCATTAAGACTAAAGTCACTTTACATTTGCTACAGTCATACTAAATGCACTTCTTTTTTGGGAGTTTAAAAGATATTTCCATCAGCTAGATTACAAGTACCTAGAACTCCCATTCTTGTTTATGTAAGAGTGGCATCATTAGATTAAATGCTGTTCTCTGGAATAAAATAAAATAGGAATAATTTACTCAGAAGATTCCTACATAAACCATCTTTATGTACAAAATACTATCTTAAGAATTATTGTTTCATTGAGCTTCAATTGGAGCCAAAGTATACTCAATTACTGAAGTAAAAGCAGTTACTTAAAAACTAAAAATGAGAGATAAGTCAAATTACATTTGAAGAGAGAGCAACAGCATGAGGTTTCTTGTTTGGTTCTGGATGTTGAGTAACAGGCTCATTTGCAGGTGGAAGGAACCCTTCAGGGAACTCACTTG